>NC_071103.1:5572500-5872500 GCF_024256425.1 Clarias gariepinus | reverse complement strand
AAATGCCAGGGAAAGGTCCGAACATAGAGACAAAATTAAATTGTGCGACAGCCAGAGGTGTCAAGTAATGAAGTACTTGTTACCTTACTTAAGTAGAAATTTTGGGTATCTATACTTTACTGATGTAGTTATTTTTTAACCAACTTTTTACTTTTACTCCTTTCATTTTTACGCAGTTATCTGTACTTTCTACTCCTTACATTTTAAAAATAGCTTGGTTACTCCTATTTTATTTCAGCTTGTCATTCAAAAAACAAGATTGTGGTTGAATGAGAAGTATAAACATACCATTCTGACACCCTATAGGTTGGTATGCGATCCATCACACCTGCACGTGACGTCACGTCACACACTCCAGCAAGGACGTTTGAATAAATTTGCATTTTCGGTTGATAAGGTTGTGATAAGTAGATGATAAAGACTCAAGATTCGAGCGAAATGTCACAACCAAGCACCAGCGAGGAAGGTAACAGCACCAGAAATGATATGTGTGCGTGTGTATAATTATTATTTTTTGATGAATCACTTGGATTAATTATTCATTCTGACAGCAGTAATGTTTATTGTAGACAACCATACAAGGGTAAATGTTACTAAGCCTGTCCTGGGTACACTAATTTTCTTGTATGTTGCCCTCACAGATTCCTGCAGCTAAGCTTGGATGTACATTTACATTCCAATAAAGGTTACCGATGACATGCCTCTGAAGTTTAACTTTTTGCACCATTAAAATTTATCATATCATTTTCTCCATAAAACATGTTAATGCTCAGTAGTACACATATATGGTTCTTTAATGTATTTGCATTGTACTAAATTGCATTCTTTTTAATTGCCATATACATTATCCCAAATCACTATGGCAGTTAAAAAAATAAAGCAAAAAAACAACAACGCAGTTTTCTTTTTTTTATGACGTGTTAGTGCAGTATATAGGCCTGTGGCACAGCCTAAGCTTTTATCCTTAATGCTTTCCCCCCCTTACGTTACTTTTACTTTTATACTTTAAGTAGTTTTGAAACCAGTACTTTTACACTTTTACTTGAGTAAAAAGCTTGAGTTGATACTTCAATTGCTAAAGAAGTCTTTTTAAACCCTAGTATCTATACTTCTACTCAAGTAATGAATGTGAATACTTTTGACACCACTGGTGACAGCAAGTGATAAGTAGTTCTAGGTGGCAATCTATCAACATTGACAACAACACATTCGTTAAAATTGCCACATAAAAACAATATAAGATTCTTTATATTCGGTATGCAACCTGTTAACATTTGTGGAAATTTGAGCAAACACTGTAAAATCTTGTTGCAAGACTGAAACTTGTATCCATAAACATTACAAAAATTGAAACCATTTCCTTGTTTGATAACTATTATCAACCATCTGTCTTCATCTGATTTCACCATCTATAGCATTTCCCCTTTAAATGTATGTAACAGAATATCCACCTCAGCTGAAAGATTACTGCTATGGCCGTAGTATATCAATTTACCCACTTGATTATTTTATTTTATTTTATATTTTGCATTCATATCAATTCCAAGTTGTTGCAATGTGGCACTTTGTTTACAATTTGTTTAGAAGTATTAATTGTCATTATTTCAAAAGTTGCAATTTTAAAAGGTCATATCAATAGCATAGCAGACAGAATGTCCACATTACCGGTCTCTTGCCTATTGCTTACTATACCATTGCATTTCTTTTTTACAGAGGGGTTTCTCTGGGGTATTAAGTAGATCAGATACAACAGAGCTACTGTTGTTCTCAATAGATGGACTAGAATCAACTAGAATCAAAGCAAATGTGGGTTCCATCTTCCCCCGAATCCATAAGGGAGAGGATGTGAAAAAGTTGGAGCTAGCTGTAGGCATTCTTTCCTCTTCAATAAAAGCAAAAGAGTAGTGTACCAAAATTTTAAATTAACTGTAATTATGTTGAAACCACAGTGTATTAAAACTGGACTCTAATGTATGGTTTCTGTGGAGAAAAAAATACCCAGAATGAAAAAGACTTATAAGTAAAGCCATAAAGATACTATTTGGGCAATATGAAATGTTTGGCAGGATGGTACAAGAAGCAGAATTAGAATGAAATATACCTCTTATAGAACCTGAATATAATGTACCCAACCTAAAAACAACTACAGTTTCAGATCTAGAAGAGAAAAATATTTAATAAATAAATAGATAATAATAAAATGTTTCAACTTATAAATATACAGGTCCTTCTAAAAAAATTTGCATATTGTGATAAAGTTCATTATTTTCTGTAATGTACTGATAAACATTAGACTTTCATATATTTTAGATTCATTACACACAACTGAGGTAGTTTAAGCCTTTTATTGTTTTAATATTGATGATTTTGGCATACAGCTCATAAAAACCCAAAATTCCTATCTCAGAAAATTAGCATATTTCATCCGACCAATAAAAGAAAAGTGTTTTTAATACAAAAAAAAGTCAACCTTTAAATAATTATGTTCAGTAATGCACTCAATACTTGGTCGGGAATCCTTTTGCAGAAATGACTGCTTCAATGCGGTGTGGCATGGAGGCAATCAGCCTGTGTCACTGCTGAGGTGTTATGGAGGCCGTCTCGGGTTACTTTGCTGTAACCCTGTTCCCTGAAAAGGCGGGAACGAGATGCTGCGTGAAGACGCTATGGGAACATCTTGTCATGTTGCTGGTTGTGAAGCATGTGTGTACCAAACACGCCAAATTTTTGCCTTTTATAACCTCGGTCAGGTGACGTCATCTGATAGGACACACCTGCAGGTTATAAATAGGAGTGAACCGGAAACATTCCTCAGATTGATTTGTCTAAACAGACGTCCGGTCACATAGGCAGTGCGGCATTGGGACGCAGCATCTCGTTCCCACCTTTTCAGGGAACAGGGTTACAGCAAAGTAACCCGAGATGTTCCCTTTCAAAGGCTACACTCGATGCTGCGTAAAAAACGCTATGGGAACGAGAGTGCCAACGCCGCCGCACTGCAAGTGTCTGGACTCCAAGGTTGTGTAGCGTGTGCGCACAAGACCGAGAAGGTCTCAGAACTATGTCTTGGGTAGCTGACTCGAGGACCCGTAGGCTCGGAGTAGCATGAACATCCAAACTATAAATGTAATAAATGTGTGCGGAGAGGACAACCCTCCGTGTCACACACTTGCTGCAGGGGAATACCTCTTGCTAGTGCAATAGATGAGGCGATCCCCCTGGTTGAATGAACCCTGATTCCTAGAGGCGAAGTGAGCCCACGCGCCTCATAGGAAAGGGCAATAGCCCAGTGTAGTGTAGTGGGGGCCACCCCCCGTTGCGCCCCCAGACCATGTAAAAGCTGCTTTGACTTACGCCACTAGCTGATGCGGTGGACGTAAATCTGAAGAGCACGTACTGGACAAAGTAAGTGAAGTCTTTCCTGCTCCGAAGCTGTAAAGGCGGAGGACAGAAGGCTTCAAAACAATAGGATGCATATTGGCAAATGTGTGCGGAGAGGACCAACCCTCCGCATTACAGACTTGCTGCAAAGTAATACCTCTTGCTAGTGCAATTAATGAGGCGATTTCCCTGGTTAAATGAACCCTGATTCCTAGAGGCACCTGGCGCGTAGCCCTTATTGGGGATTGGCCCAAGAGTAAAATCCCCTGGTTTTTAGCCACAACTGAAATGCTCTCATGTGCAGAAGGTCCAAAGGTGTCACCGTGGATACAGCTGCCATGAGAGCTAAGATCTATGAAAGTGATGGTCACTTTCTGGTCTAGCTTGATTTTCTTGACGGTGTTGAGAATGGATTCAACACGAGCGGGAGACAGCTGTGCCCGCTTACGCTCAAATTCCATGTGACACCCAAAAATGTTGTCCTCTAAATCCTAGGAAACAAAGATTAGCTAGAACAACATGCTGATGTCGAAGCGCTAGCTACTGAGACTGGGCCAGCCAGTCATGTAATTCAATACAGATGCTCTGGAGTCGTAAGAGCCAGAACTACATCCATGTATTTTGTGTATGTGCGGGTGAAAAAGCTAGACCAAATGGAAGGACCCGATACTAGTAAGCTTCGCCCCCAAAAGCGAACCTCATGAACCTCCTGTGTTGTGGCAATATTTCCACTGATTTATTTTTAGATAGCGGTAAAGCCCGCAAAATCGAAAATCGCAGCCCCCCGTTCCTCTTGCACTTTCCGGTTTCATGGAAGTGGAGACCACGCCATTAAAACGCGGAGGGTGATGTGAGAACTAAATCCTGTAGTTTCTCTGTACAGTGCTTAGTGCCCAAGGAGATATACTTGGCAGTAGCTTCCACGCTGCCAGTTTCTCAGAAAGGGGCAAAGCTCAGCGGCTTGGTTAAACGGGGGGGATGTTAGATGTTCGGCATCCTGAAACACGGCAGGAAAAACCCGAAGAACTAACATTTTATTGGAGACTGGAGTTGCCCGAAACACCAGTGGTGGCGGAGCAAGAACACCAACCTCCTGGGGGTGCCAGGGAGAACACTTCATTCTTTATAAGGAATTCTGCGTGCCTCTCCCCATGGGGGGGCCACCCCCCACGGTCCTGGGCACATGAACCTCAGGGCTTCATTGTGAAGACAATATGCCAGTCTGACCTCTTTTGAGGCGGATTGCGTGACGCACCCCAATCTTGCGAGGGGGTGCCCAGCTCAAAAACACTCTCCTTGTGTGTTTCATGCCTCGCAACAGTCAGACCCGGTCGAGACTGGGTGGCCGACAGTCCCGACTCTTGAGCAAGGCGGGGAAGGAATTCCCGAAGGCTTGTTATATAACTTCGCCTCATGAACCTAGTGGCAACCGAGTTAACGACATTGCCAAGTAGGCCGGGAGGCGAGATGGGGCATCAAGGAGGAATACACAATCCTTCTTCTTAATGCCCCTGAGATTCAACCACAAGTGCCTCTCCGCGTAGACCATAGCAGCCATAAAACGGCCGATAGCACAAGCCGTCTGCTTTGTTGCACGAAGAGACAAGTCTGTGGCCCGGCGTAAATCCAATACGCCTTACCTTGCAGAGCCCCGCTAGTACTCAAGTCTCTTAGCAGGTCAGCCTGATAGGCGTGCAAAACCGCCATGGTGTGCAATGCGCCAACCTGACCTGCTGCCTAAAAAGCTTTTTCCTTCAGGGAAGATAAAAAGTCTACACAGCTTGAAAGGAAGTAATAGCTTTTCAGGAAGGATGATGTCCCAGAAGAGAGAAAGCCTGGAAGCGTCTCTTCTATCTGGGTGTCATCATTTAACTCCACGTTTCTACCTCAATTATATTTAAATAAATAAATAAGTTGATGGCAGGAAAACACGGGATGAATAAAGCTTACTCCATGAAAGGGTTAACTCATATGGAGATTGCTAAGAAAAGGGGAGAGAGCGTCGTTGAGGCTCCGCCCCCGGCCACCCGACAAACCCTGCCGTCTATGTTTTTATTTATTTATTTTTAAGTGCTTAGAGGCTATTACCATCTCCGTGGAAGCAAGAGAGGATGTTTTATCCTTGCCCATTCACAAGAAGCGCAGCACGCGCTTGCAAGCGGACAGAGGGATTTCCCGATCCAATGAGAACACGAAAGAAAGGAGTTTTAAATCCGTCTCTCACAGCTCTGCCGGATGCACGAGTTTAATATATGGATTATACTCCGATATGGATTATACACACGGAGGGACATCTCGTTTAAACTCTGCCATTATTGGTGAGTTAAACACTTATTTTGCTGGTTAGACACACACGCTCACAACTAGGTGAAGACAAGAATCTGAGGAATGTTTCCGGTTCACTCCTATTTATAACCTGCAGGTGCGTCCTATCAGATGACGTCACCTGACCGAGGTTATAAAAGCCAAAAATTTGGCGTGTTTGGTACACACATGCTTCACAACCGGCAACATGACAAGATGTTCCCATAGCGTCTTCACGCAGCATCGAGTGTAGCCTTTGTGTAGAGTGTTGGGTCTTGCGTCTCTCAACTTTCTCTTTACAATATCCCACAGATTCTCTATGGGGTTCAGGTCAGGAGAGTTGGCAGGCCAATTGATCACAGTAATACCATGGTCAGTAAACCATTTACCAGTGGTTTTGGCACTGTGAGCAGATGCCAGGTCGTACTAAAAAAATAAAATCTTTATCTCCATAAAGCTTTTCAGCAGATGGAAGCATGAAGTGCTTCTAAATCTCCTGATAGCTAGCTGCATTGACCCTGCCCTTGATAAAACACAGTGGACCAAAACCAGCAGCTGACATGGCACCCCAGACCATCACTGACTGTGGGTACTTGACACTGGACTTCAGGCATTTTGGCATTTCCCTCTCCCCAGTCTTCCTCCAGACTCTGGCACCTTGATTTCCGAATGACATGCAAAGTTTGCTTTAACCCGAAAAAAGTACTTTGGACCACTGAGCAACAGTCCAGTGCTGCTTCTCTGTAGCCCAGGTCAGGCGCTTCTGCCGCTGTTTCTGGTTTAAAAGTGGCTTGACCTGGGGAATGCGGCACCTGTAGCCCATTTCCTGCACACGCCTGTACACGGTGGCTCTGGATGTTTCTACTCCAGACTCAGTCCACTGCTTCCGCAGGTCCCCCAAGGTCTGGAATCGGTCCTTCTCCACAATCTTCCTCAGGGTCCGGTCACCTCTTCTCGTTGTGCAGCGTTTTCTGCCACACGTGTTTTCTTTTTCCTTCCCACAGACTTCTCACTGAGGTGCCTTGATACAGCACTCTGGGAACAGCCTATTTGTTCAGAAATTTTTTACTGTGTCTTACCCTCTTGCTTGAGGGTGTCAACGATGGCCTTCTGGACAGTAGTCAGGTCGGCAGTCTTACCCATGATTACGGTTTTGAGTAATGAACTAGGCTGGGAGTTTTTAAAAGCCTCTTTTGCAGGTGTTTAGAGTTAATTAGTTGATTCAGATGATAAGGTTAATAGCTCGTTTAGAGAACCTTTTCATGATATGCTAATTTTTTTAGATTTTTGGGTTTTCATGAGCTGTATGCCAAAATCATCAATATTAAAATAATTAAAAGGCTTGAACTACTTCAGTTGTGTGTAATGAATCTAAAATATATAAAAGTCTGATGTTTATCAGTACATTACAGAAAATAATAAACTTTATTACAATATGCTAATTTTTTGAGAAGGACCTGTATGTTACAAGTTAAATGAAAAAAAAAAAGTAATGTGAATATTCAATTAAATTTTTTATTCAATTAAATTTTATTTGTATAGCGCTTTTAACAATTGGCATTTTCCCAAAGCAGCTTTACACAATCAAAGGAATTATTTAAGTTTGTATAGAATTTGATTGTGTATGAATTAAAATTAATGGATATATATAATGGCAAGTACACATAGAATTACATATAACAATTTACAAGTTTAATGAAAATAACAGAATTAACCACATTGTATAGATAAAATCTAATCCGAAAAATTGTGGAAAATTTTATTGAAATTCAAAAACATATGTCAGGGGATTTACTACTCTAAGTAAGCCAATGTTTTATTTAAAATACGTTTAATGTCTAATACCCATAAGGCCTCTGTGAAAGAGCAAGCCCTCTGTTCATCTGTTCATCAGAGAAAAACACAGGCCGTCCAGACACTCAATTTAGGGAAGTAAAGGTATACACAGGCAAGAGGCAGAGACAAACTTTTCAAACAACATTGATATTAATATTATAATAGTATATTATCTAAACTAACAATATACTAATAATACTTACTAATTTAATCGTATTTTATATTATTATACAGTACCTGTTTTCTAACCTTACTCAAGTAGAAAAATGTAGAAAAAAAGAGCGTACCAAAAGGATGACCCGTATACACAGAGAGCAAGAAATAAGGAACTTTAAAGAAGGCAGATCATGATAGAAAACTGCAGAAAGCTCTTTGCCAAAATAAGATTAACAGAGGCGCTTAGGAAAAGTTAACAGAAATAACTTTCAGTTCCGTTTTTTCTGGACACAGAGCACAGATGGCCAGACTTCCCGTTTTAAAGCTAAGAAACAAAGGGATCAATAGTTTATAATCAAATATATTACTATCCCTTACTATACTCTATATTATACTACATAACCAACATTTATCAATGAAGGTTGTAACTTTTTGAATATTAATTAATTAATTAATTAATTAATTAATTGATATAAAAATAATTACTAATCCATAATGCATACGTATATTATCAAATTTTAATGTTTAAAATCATATAGTTAATAATAATCAAATTATGATTTAAGAAAAATAGGATTTTATGAATCAAAATATTAATGATCAGTCAGATCAGGAAAAATAAATATAATAATTATGCGATAATAACAATACATTAAATAATATAATCTAATGCAATCAAGCTTTGATAAAAGTAATCATATTGACCCTAACTGCACTTAAGTCCAAAATAAATAAATAAATAAATAAAGTATATAAAACTAAAAATAATAATTTCAATAACTTTAAGAAAAAAAATATTGAATAGGAATAGGAATAGAAAAATAAAATAATAAGAATAAGATTATTATGCATCTTAGGAAAAGCCTAAAACTTTCTCAGACGAAAACCCAAGTCTTTACCAACAGTGGTCAATAGTCTGATTAACAGAAACAAACCAAACTTTCTCCAAAAAAGAAAAAAAAAAATGAAAACAAGATCTTTTAGGCCTACCCAGACATGAATAAATATAAGATAAAAGGGGGAAAATTACATAAAGGGGAAATGCCACATCAGTCTGACCTAAATAAAGGAGCTTACATCTAATAAATGTTAAGTATCTATTTGACTTACTGGAGGAGCAAACAATAATGTAATCGTTAGAAGCTTGCTGAATTTTCGTGGGTTGTCTGTTGTCTTTTGGTTGGCCAGTCCAGTGCTGTCTATTTACTTTTGGTTGCAATAAACTTTTTTTCTCTTAATACTCAAGTAGTTGTTATGTTTGTGTTTAGAAAATGGGCGAAGTTTACAAAATTTGCCACAACATTTCTCATAGCCATCCTTGCTGGTAAGTGGCCTGCTTTTTATTGTGAGGCTCCAGCTAAATTGGCTTCAATGTTCTGCACTAATCAGAAGTCAGAATGGATTGTCTTGAAGAACAGACAGTACTCTGTTATACATGGTTATTTTAAGCAAATTAGAATGTACTGTACATAAAGGTCACAACTGAAATAAACTCTACACCATGTATCTGCTTACTTACAGTAGCATAAAATAGTGAGGTCAATCCTTAGTATAGAACAACTGAACATGTGTTTTGATCCCTGAAAAGTGTGGAAACCTGTAATTTAGCTTGATATATACCATATGTGGTTTATTTGTTGTCCTTTATTGCTTAAAAATGGGGCACATGTAACTAACGTCCATGTCATATGTTTCATGTTCCCTCTATGTCTCCATAGCAAGAAGTTAATAAACTTAAAGATTTCTTTTCGAACGCTTGTCATAATTTATATACAGTATAAAGATGTTAAAATGATTATTAACAAATTAATGACAGGAATTTGTTTGATATATTTATTTAGTGTACACATTTCTGTATAACAAACCTCTGCGCAAAATAAATGTGCCACAAAAAAGATTATATGAAAATTTACATTAATGAGTTTGATGGCTGTCACGTGACTATGGCTCATTATAATAGTAATATTATATTTAATAATAATAATAATAATTATTATTATTATTATTAGCCTATATAAGCTGCCTGGGACGTGGCTAGAAAATAGTATGGACTTGATAAAAAAACTTACTCTAGTTTATAGCTGGAAACTGATTTGATGTAATTTGAGTACTGTGCCATGAACGCATGTATAATAACTACACAGATGCTGTACAAACTAAATGCACATATCATTAGAATTCAGTTCGGATACGATGCTGTTGATTCCTCTTGTTAAAACTAATCTGTTGTGTAAATGACTTTTGCTACGTAAGTAGAGATTCACCTACTTAACCCTACTTACGTTGCTGTTTGTACAGTAGCCTATATATAAAACACACACAAACAAAGTTCTGATGCGCTTCCATGATTTGACAAACCCGGGCAAAGCGCAAAGCTTATCGCAGCCAACAAAGACGGTCGGCACTAGAAATGCCCGTATGTAGCGACGTCTGCAGAGAATCTTAAAACTATTGCCTATAAAACAGAAAGTAAAAGTGTACCTTGGTTGTTCACAGCAGCTGGAGCTCGCGTCGATCTGCGGAGAGTACGGGTGGAGGAGTCAGAGACATAGGAATGGGAGGGATGAGACAGACGCGTCCCCAAATACTAAGTGGTGGAACCACTGCATACATACTGTACACCATAGGGTGTAAGTTAAAAATTTAGATAAACTTGGTTTAAATCCAAATATTGAGAAACCCCTTAATTAATCGTGACTATAAAAAAAAAAAAAACACGTAAATAGCATATAACGTAAATGCTTTTGCGCAATATTTAAAGCGAAATATGATGCTCCTTTGCGCAGTTTTATGACTGTTTTTATTCAGGGGCGTATAGCTCAAAGTCATGGATCTCCGCGCTAGGAATAAATGGTTGCTATGGCGACGCGGACTGCGTGATGCTGGCACCCAGGTCCACACATTACACCAGAGGATTTTCCACATTTACAGATACAGAATGTGTCTTTTGTTCCAGATTTTATGAACGCAGAAATGGTGTGTGTGTGTGTGTGTGTGTGTCGCAATCCCTGGCAGAAGGAATTTCAGCGCATAACAATTTTGCAACTCTCTTTTAAACTCACCATTACAGACAATGTTAACATGCAAAATTTACATAGTAATACTTTGGGACGTGTGCAAAAGGTAGCCAAACATTTTTTAAATGCAAATTAAATATGATTTACTGTAAGGTTTTATATTATTGTAAGACAATGTAATCTAATAAGAAGATTCCTGTGCTCTGAGAACAGACCCCTCACTGTGCTTCCTCATGCCTTATGTGGTAACACCTTCTATATCCTGTAGGATACCTCCAAGTTGTCTAGTTGTCTGCTAGAACCCTTTTGTTTAATCAGGAGAATGCAAATGCATCTCCTCTCACCTGTCTGTCTCCGGGTCCCTCTGACATGTTAATGAATGGTTCTTTTGATGTTCGGGATGTAGCACCGTTTAAATGTGCTCTCTTTGCTGAGAATAAAAAGAGATCTTCAGACATCATGCCTGCGTGTGTGTGTGTGTCTCACGGTCGGTCGGTCCCGGACCGGTAAGTGTATCAAGGTGCGGCGGACACAACAAGAAATACATTTTCTTCTCTTAGCTTAAAACTTAGCTCGGACACACACTTCATCATCATTTTAAAACCTAACAATTTGGGAGCTCAGTCCGGTCTTCCCTTTTAGAGGAAAAAGTAAGCGTTTATTTTGCTCTTTTTTTTTTTCTCTCGGTCAGGGAAGATTTTGTTCTCGTGAGATTTGGATAAAATCAAGTTTGATTCACTTTATGTTTTCTAAATAAGTTTTGTTCACCGTAATTAATTATAATCGTGTTGTCTAAAAGGTTTTGTTTTTCGGAGCAAGTTTTATATAACTTTTGTCATGTTTAAAGAAACATCCGCGGTGTTTTGGATTTAAAAGCTTCGTTGTGGTGTCAGTACCGCCGTGTTTCATAGAACTGTTGTTTAATTTTTAACTGAGTCGTTCTGCGTTTTGAGTCGCGCTTTAAACAACTCGTTCAGTCTTTTGCTAAAAACAATTGAAATGGATATGGTATTTGCAAATGTTTACGACAAGAAGGCGAACCACCCTGTTATTTAAAACAGCTCAGGGGTCCGTTCTTCGTACGTCGCTTGACACATCGGAGATGAACTGACACATCTAAGATGAGATCATCGTGCTAATTCCGATCTGGCTAAGTCGGTTCTTCGAGCACGCCTGTTGTTGATGATTAGTATAGCTGGATTGAGTTGTCTAGGATTATTGCGCGGTCGTGCGTTGGTTTAAAAGGCGATATGCATCGACAGTAGAAACACTGATCACAAGCCCTCTGATTGGTTGATGAAATAGAAAAAGAGCGGCTCAATTTTTTTGTAACGTGTCATAACGTGTTATGCGCCGAAATGCCCCACTGCCATGGATTGCCCCCCTACATAATCGCTATCAAATATTATATTAGAACATAAATTCATAAGTATATGGTTTACATATTGGATATATATATATGGATTACATAAGACAATAAAATAAGCAATATGAAAATAAATATGTTGTACATGAAAAAAATAGAAATATTATGTATACTTTTATATTGTTTATTTTATAATAAAATTAGTTTTGTCCAATTTATCATTATAAAATATTTATTTTTAATATATAATATTATATATAGCATATTTTTATGACAAACCCCTGAAAAATAAATGTGTTACAAAATAAACATTATACACAAATTTGTATTAATGGTCTTGACGGCTGTCTCGTGCCTAGGGATTATTAGAATAGTAATATCATATTTGATAACAATAAACCTATGAATTTATGTTCATATTGTGGTAGAAAATTCTTCCACCTGTTGATGTTGCTGTTAGTTTAAAATATCAATCAGTTAACAAATCATTAACAAAGAGAATTAAAGAAGACTTAAAGAAGATTACGCCACGCAGAGCTGGATGAAGTAAGTCAGGCTTTTATTGCAGCAATAAGAACCCAGATGAGCCAGCCTAGCCATGCCTTGGATCAGAACCAAAGCAGTGCCAAGTCCAGACTGAATTCAGTCAAAATCATGCTCCTTTTATACAGTTTCTGAGAGGGGTGATCTCCAGTCTCCTCCCCTGTACCTTCACCTCGTTTGACCACAGCAAAATTATAATCCATTATAATTCAGTTTTTATCAATTAATTTTTCCATTAAAATTACATTTCTTTTATTTTGTACCATTATGTCATACACCTCGCTATCTGACTCCACTCCATGCTCATAACTCTTTCCCTTTATATTTACACCTCGTTATTTGACTTCTTCCTGCGCTTATCTGACTCTTACTATGCTCGAAACTTCTCTCCATTATAATTCATCTTCTTTAATAATTATTTTCTATTATCTTTACACTTTTCATATCTTTTTTTATAAAAATATAGGGGTGCCGCTTGTTTTCAAGGCTTTTTCCTTGTTTTTCTTTGGTATGTTCTTCATTTTTCAAGAGACCAGCCATCTCCTTTACACTATTTTACTTATTTGCCTTATTTTACCCCATTCAATGTTTTTATACATTTTATTCTATTTTATAGCCAACTGCGACTTCTCCATTGATGACTTCATCCCTTTGGATGATTCGGACAGCCAGGGCAGTCCAGACCGTGTTCCTTTTGAGGAATTTTATTTCTGTTGACGCTTTTACCCTGGCCCCTTATGTTTTGTATTTTACATTGGGCTTTTATATTTTGTATTTTATATTATTACCATGTAAATATGCCTTTTTATTCTTTGTCTACTCTTATTAAAATATTTTATTCACAAGACTAGCTCTGTGTCTAATTTTTCCTATTTCTTATCTGCCCGTCCAGTCTGCCCACATGGCCATCTTCACACACATACTGTCTCGCAGGGAGATTCCCCTGATTCCTTCAAGTTTAGTTTCAGTGTATAGTTTATTACATAGTTTCCCGTACACCTCGTTAGCCCCCTTTTTTTTTATCTGGTTTCTAGTTTCTTGTGCTTATCTGGTGTCTGTCACCTGATTATTTCTTCTGTCCTTGGGTTTTTGTTGGTTGTTCCAGGATTTTTCTATCCTCCCTGCTTTGCCCTTGTTTTTTTCTATCTGTTGGTTGTTCCTGGTTTATTCTACAGTTCTCAAGAGACAGACCATGTATGAGCATCTCTTTATTTGGTAGATGCACATACTAGTTTATTTTTGTGTCTACTTTTATTAAACTCAGTATTCCTAAAACTAATCGTGTGTCTTTTGGATATTTGTCTATATTTTTACTTAGACATGTATACGTGTATCCAACACTTGTTTCAATCCTTCATTAGGCCAAGTCCGACACCTGGCACCTTATCTTGTCTTATCTGGGTCACTCTAACCATTCCCTTACTGCTATGTTTTACAACCTGTCTGCTTTTCTCACTTAACCTTTATATTATTTCACTAAGATTAATATTATGTTGATTAATATTATCATATTGTTACATTGCTGCATCACAAATATATTTAATTAAAATATGCTTACAATATATAATATTTGATAGCGATTATGTGTGTGTGTGTGTGTGTGTGTGTGTGGTGGGGGGGGGGGGTCCATGGCAGGGGGCATATACTTTTCTTTTTCCACGTGAGTCAGTCGTGCTCTTTAACCAATCAGATGTGACCTCGCCATTTCAACCAATCATAACCTGGCAGGAGCGCAGCCTAAATCCTGTTTACATGAAATAAACCTGCTCCCGAGCAGGTTCAAGCTTACGGATATGTTGCTATGACAACAAATGCTAGAAGCGCATCGAAGAACGAAACAATCCAAGATCAGGACAAATCCACAACAATCAAATCCAGCTAACTGAGTTAGCGACGTACGAAGAACGGACCCCAGTACTTAGTGAAATAGAAACATTACAACGCTTCTGTCACTAACTTACTACGTCATCAACCCGCGTCTATGGTTGCTATGGGTTACTAGACGCGGGCGCTGACCCGCTGTCTGCGTTCTTTATTAACGTGTTAAAAATGCCGAAATGGGCAAATTTACATTTAGATGTGCAGTTGTTTTTCATGTTGTTTTTCATTAAAATATTCATGATAACTGTTAGCTTTGGTATTGTGGCGTAGGCCGGGCGGCAGCTGTCGACCGTCATGCCTTGCGGGGGTTCTTTATGTGTTCACCTTGTTGGGGAAGGTTGTTTGGGCTGGGGGCTTTGGCCATGTTTGTGTGTGGAGTGTGTGTGGCCTGTTGAATGTGGTTTGGTTTATGTTAAGGCTAAATTGGATGTGGTTCTAGTGTGAATGTGTTGCTTATGCTATACAGCGCTGTGTGAATAAAGTACTCCCAGCTATTGCATTGGGAAGCAATGTCTCCAACATCCCTTCTGGCGGTAAAACGCTACAGTATTATTCCATGTTGATTTTTCTTTCAGCAGGCACTGAATGCAATATTTGGATATATTTATACTATAATTGTAGTGTTGTATTACTAACAGTAAGTGTGCTTGTATCATTTTGTCGCCATGCAATGTCAGTGCTGAAGCAACATCTGTCTGTTAAGGTTATAATCATGTGTACATATACTACATACAAGTTAAGTGCATAAACTGCAAGTTTTAACACGATGGTCATCACCAGGGACTGTGAATGCATAAAGTGTGTGTGGATTATGGATATGTGTGTGGATTATCACTTTGATAGTTGTTTGGCTATTTATATCTGGAGGGCTTTGCCCATTGATACTCATGTCTAGTAGGTGGCAGTGTTCCACTGTTGTGCTTTGTTCCTGGTTCTAACTAGCCTAGCTAATGTTGTGCAATGATGTCACTTGTTTGGAATGTTACAAACTGAAAATCCGGAGTGCCTGGATTTTATCAAATATTGAGAGCAGTTTTGTGCGAAGTTGAAAGTCCAAGCAGAGAATAGTAACAGGAATTATTTGTGCCAGAAAGGTATAAGCAAGTAGAAAAATAAAGGTTTATAGAATTGTTGTGAAACCAGCAGTGTTGTATGTTTTGTAGACATTTGTGCTGATGAAAAGAAAAGAAACAGGGCTGTAGGGGCGGAGCTAAAATATAGTGCAATTTGCTTTAAGAGTGACAAGAATGGACAGGATTTGGAATGTGTATATTGGATGAACAGTGCAAGTAGGGCATTTTGGGAACAATGTTAGAACACTGGACATATGCATAGAAGGAATATGGACTTTATCCAGAAGTAACTGTTAGAGATGGAGTACAGGCAGAAAAAAGATTGTGAATAGTTTTGTGTACATTTCAACAGTTTTTTAACAAGTTCTGCATTGAATACCACCGTCCACGTTTTACGTCACTAACAACTTGCCCGCCCATGTTCTACGTCACAAACAACTTGCCCGCCCACGTTCTACGTCACAAACAACTTGCCCGCCATCTTACAATTAACGTAAAACACTTAAACACTTTGTAATATAAAAAAAACAATAAAAACAAGAGCACACAAAATCCTTTTTAACTGTTTATTCTCCACCATTCACCAAAACTGAATACTAACACTAACACTCGCAGAGTGCACTTCACATACACGCGAAAAGTAAGTGAACAGAGCATGCTCACTTCGCACATCACACACACACACAACCACACACACACACACACACAAAATGCATGAGTAGTAATGGTGGACTAGCGCTGGCGTTATTTGTTTGGACGAGAGAAGGAGAGATCGTTGTGGATCATTTTCTATCGAAGATTTTTTAACTGGATTATCTTTGACTGGACAAATTCACCGTCATTGGCCTCTCGGACTTCATTAACCCTGGTAAGACCGAACTATACTCCTCTAATACACAATCAACACGGACTTCGGACATTTTCCACTTACTCGCACACATACACATAGCGTTTATTATATATAGTTTAAAAATATTGTTTATATCTTTGTTTGGTTGTGGTGCACCTTTTTCATTTACTTTATTTAGTTTTGTATAATACACATTTGCTTAATCTGCTTGTTTGTGTTTGTCCTTTTTTATTTTGTTTGGTATGTACACACATACAATAAACACGGACTTCAGACTTTTTCCACTCACTCGCATTCACATACACATACAGTTTATTATATGTAGTTTGTAAATATTGTTTATATCTTTGTTTGGTTGTGATGCACCTTTTTCGTTTACTTTATTTAGTTTTGCATAATACACGTTTGCTTTATCTACTTGTCTGTTTTTGTCCTTTTCGCTCACCGGCCTTTTTACGCAACACCGACTCAAAGATAAAAGACCTCTCGATTTTTGTAGCCACAGTTAATATTAAATTAGCTGGTCGTTACACGGTAACACAGTTATCATGACTCCGTAGACCAGTCATAAATCAAGGCACCATCTGACCAATCACAGCAGTGAGCGCTCACGGAAAGGAGGGGTTTAGACAGACTGAATATTCAAACTGCTTTACATGAGTCGTTTACAAATCATTTAGAAATGGGTTAAAATTAAATCTATTTTTGGAGAAAATTAAAGTGTTTTTTTTTACCTTGCATACATGTAAACCTGTTTTAAGAGACTTATTAAGCAATATTAGCAACCTTTAAAATGGCATAATAGGGGCAGTTTAAAGAAGTTGCATTCATTAGTTTCCGTTCCCTTTCATAGACAAGTCAAATAAATTTTAATTCCCTGCGGTAATTTAAGGGGGCTCGTCCAATAGTAGATTGGCATATATTGGGGGTATATTTTGGAAGAAAAAGAAACTATAAATGTTAATTAGTTTTTTTCGTGCGTTGTTTTTTACATTACTCGTGTTGATTTATTAATTAAAATTACAGCAACTGTAGCGATTGTGGTTAATTCTGTAGCGATTGTGGTTGATCCTGATCACTTTCTATAGAGGGACTATCGAGAGCATCCTGAGCGGCTGCATCACTGTCTGGTTTGGAAATTGTGCCATATCGGACCGCAAAACCCTACAGCGGATAGTAAGGACAGCGGAGAAGATCATTGGGGTCTCTCTTCCCTCCATTGAAGACATCTACACCACACGCTGCATCCGCAAAGCCAACAGCATTGTGGCTGATCGGACACACCCCTCTCACACACACTTCACACTCCTGCCATCTGGAAAAAGGTACCGAAGCATTCGGGCACACACATCCAGACTGTGCAACAGCTTTTTTCCACAAGCCATCCGTCTCCTCAACAAAAAGGGACTGAACTGATAAACACACACACACACACACACACACACACAAACACACACACACACACACACACACATTGTCACTCAGCTTAACTCAACTACATCAATACATCAAAACACTGAGACTGGACTGACTAATCAACACAAGCGCAGACACACTGACCCACACAAACTATCGTACACACATCTGTAAATGCCTCACTGTTTATCTCTTCTGCACAATATTCATTACTTTTTGCACAAATATCAATTCTTGCTGCTATGTTTTACTACCTCAACACCATATTTTATGTTCTGATATGTCGTTGTTGTCGCACTGTCACTTTGTTGTTGCTCGTTTTGCACATTTGCACGTGCACTTTATGTTGTTGTCTGTTGTCTGGAAAAAAAACCTGTAGATAGTCTTTTAGTTAGTTAGTCTTTAGTTAGTTTTTTTTGTTAATTTATGTTGTAATTTATGTTAGGAATATCTGTCTTGTCTCTGCTAGCCAGCTAACTAGGCCTCCTAGCTAGCTAGTTTAGCTTCTCTGTTAATTTATGTTGTAAGTTTATGTTGCATGTAGCACCTTGGTCCTGGAGGAACGTTGTTTCGTTTCACTGTGTACTAACTGTATATGGTTGAAGTGACAATAAAGCCGACTTAAACTTGAACTTGAACTAATTGAAAGTTATAGATAAAACTAGGCTTTCAACTGAAACTGAACCGGCGTTGTTAACAATGAGTCGTCGCCGAGTAACTACCTCATCAAAACCGCATCCCGTTAGAGGAGACGCGCTCCTTCAGGTGTGTTTTAAAAAAAGTTATACGTTCACTAACTTCTATTGTTTACGTAATTTATGCATTACAATATTTGTTATTTAGTGAGGCATTTGTAGCATGCACTTTGTGTATAAGCAGATCCTGGCATAGAGGCGCATGGTTAAAAAATAAATTAATTAATTGGTTACAGCCATATTCCTTAAAGTGGTCTTTGGAACAGGGAGCGGCGTGCAGTTGCAGTTATGCAACGCGTGATGTGCATGATTTTTATTGTCTCCCTGACGTAGATGCGTGTGAACTCAACCCGGCGCACCTGAGATTCATTTTTCTAAAAGTGTTCTTAGAAACAGGGTAGATTGGCCGGATGCCTTATTAATTTACTATATTGGTATTTGATAAATGTGTGACTAATCTCTAAAGGTGTAGAGGTACGTGGATTTGGAATAGAATTCATATTCCTGATAGGAATATTAGAAACGCGGAGATATTGCACATTTTTGATAATACACTTATAAATTACAGGACTCTTCAGTTTTAAATATATACTTATTATATTGGTATTTGATAAATGTGTGAATAATCTCTAAAGGTGTAGAGGCACGTGGATTTAAAATAGAATTCATATTCCTGATAGTGTTATCAGGAACGCGGAGTTATTACTAATTTTATATAATACCCTTATAAATTACAGTACATACTTATACACTCTGTTCGAACGTCACACTACCCGTAAGAAAAATAAATAAAAAGGTATATATTCTGAAATACTTTAATGAAACTAGCTTAAAGTGTCCGTAATTAAACTGACCATCTTGAGGTGTCCGCCTAACTCTGTTACACTACAATTCACCAACAATCAAAGCATGCTTATAAAATTATTACATTTGTGCACACAATATAATGACTGCAGTAACAAAAATAAGTAAGTTAATAGATTCATTCATGATTAAGAAATAACCAACTATTGGCACAAGTTGGATACCAAATTATGCAGCGTTGACCTCCGCTGCTCTAAATTAAGCACAAGACAGCGTGAGAGCTCATGACAGAGCGGCATGCACTTTTGACACAGACAAAGAACTGACTGACTGACTTCAACTAATATTCAAACTAACAGACCTGACATGACAAACATTTGTACAGATTCTATTTAACAAAGATTCAATGTCTTTCATGTTGTATGTGACTGTACTTCTGTTTACACATAACTATATTGCTATTACAGACAAAACAGCAGCAGCAAGATTTAATCCTAATTTTCTCAATAGAAAAAAGTACACTGAAGGGAAGCAGCAGCATAACAAATCGTGACAATGTGTCATGCCATTAAACAACATTCTCTTTTATTTTAGATACAGAAATTTCATAGGATCAGCTGATGGTTGACTTTATTGTGTCCAATGAACTTTATCATCAGACAAGGTGGAATTCTGGCACAATTCATCAAAAATATCCCTAAATCATGCATATGTAACTCTAATCTGAGATCGTACTGATTCATATGCTGATGCGTATTTTCTGTAGTGAAGGATTGAAGGCACAGGCCTGTAATGAAGTGCTAGTAACCCCTCTTCTGAGCTCTAACTGACTCTCTACTATACGTAAAATATCTGGGTCAAATAAGAAATCAGATTGGAAGATGACTTGGATGTTTTGGACACTGATCTTTACTTACCTTACCCCATAAACACTATTGTATTAGTCTGAAAACACACATGGCAGAATTGTAACCACATTATAGATTGTATTAAGTTTTGATTGGCACATTAATATGTTATGTCTGATGTACAGCTAGATTAGTCACACTTGAATTCTTTTACCCTTTCCTAGTCATTTGTGGAAAGAGATGTTTGGCTTCATGGTCTGGGGAACTGGTTTTGAATGGAATCTATTGATAAGAGACCAGAAGGACTGGAGATGGTCTGCTGAATTCTTAAACGTAGGTTTGGAGTTCAGGGCACGGACTCTAGAGTTAAATATCACACTCACAGAGAGGAAGTTCATTATCAGTTCCTGTATCTTAATAAAACCACAGGCGTCATGAAGACATGAAGGGGGCATATCTTCTTATTCTTTACACAGGCACAGGGTTTTGATAAGTTACATTTTTTGAAATTTGTTTTTGTAAATCTCTTCTTTGCCAATGCCTGATTTATTTATTATCATTTTATTGACAAATTGTAGTAAATTCTGTTAGAATGCAAGGGGGCACTGTAAGGTTTTATAATGTAATCTAATAAGAAGATTCCTGTGCTCTGAGAACAGACCCCTCACTGTGCTTCCTCATGCCTTATGTGGTAACACCATCTATATCCTGTACCCAGACAAGAATACATCCAAATGGCTTTTGTTTAATCAGGAAAATGCAAACGTATCTCTTTCACCTGTCTGTCTTCGGGTCCCTCTATGACATGTTAATGCTCTCTTTGAGAGAGTGTGTGTGTGTGTGTGTGTGTGTGTGTGTGTTTGTCTCTCCCGGTCGATCGGCCCCGGACTGATAAGTGTATCAAGGTGCGGCGGACACAACAAGAAATAACTCTTCTTCTTTTAGCTTAAAACTTAGCTCGGGAACACACTTCTTCACCATTTTAAAACCTAACATCTACAATTAAGCCCAAGCACCATGACATTACTCTTATGGCATCATAGTTTGTGAACGCGCTCCCATGTTCTGAGTATGTTCTGAAGTTTTTTGGGGGCGTTAACATGCTCAAAAAGGTCTAATGAAAATCAGCACACTGGTTGTCACAGTGTTTGAATGAGCTTTTGCTGCTAAGCTCATGCATAATCAAGTGTGCCTAGGCGCACTTATTACTGTTTTCCCAGAAATCTATTGCAATCCATTTATCATTCCCTCAAAACTTTGGACCGCTTCACACCCCGCAGCTTTAAGACGACCCTCATGTATGTTACACCGTTCCATGCGGCTCCCTCGAGAATGATGTGCTATGACTTTTGGTGGGGGGTCGTCGCGCGGTGCTCCCAAAATGCCCCCCAAAAAAGTCCCAAAGAGTCCCAAAAACCCTCACGAATGGAAGGCTCCACCACGCACTGGATAGTATCCACACTCATTGGAAGTGACCTGGCAGTCGCACAGGCACACTTAAAATTTCCTCAGAAATTTTCGCTCTCTAGTTATTAAGTGTGCTTTAGCGCACTTATCATTGTTTCCCCGGAAATCCATTGCGCAATCCATTTATTATTCCCTAAAACTTTGGACCGTTTCACGCCCCGCAGCTTTGAGACGACCCTCATGTATGTTACACCGTTTCGTACAGCTCTTTCGGGAATGCTGCGCTATGACTTTTGGTGGGGGTCGTCGCGCGGTGTTCCCAAAATCCCCAAAAAACGCCCTAAAAAGTCCCATACACTCAACATTGAGACCGGCCTCTGCTGTGACATCAAAGTTCCGTCGAAGATGCCGCGCACATTAGCACTGACCCGGCAGTTGCATAGGCACACTTAAAATTACTTCAGGAAGTTTTGCTCTCTAGTTGCATATTTGAAGACCAGTTTACACTGCAGGTTTACATTGCACCACACACTAGTCAAGATGGATAAATGTGAAATATGCTTGATGCTAGCTCTGCGATATATGCAAAGTCCGCAAAACATCACTTTGATTTTGAGGCGATAAAAAAGGAAAAGTTCCATCATTGCAGCCTGTGCATATGCTTAATTTATTCAGGACTGGTGGGAGCATATTGTGGCTGGCTTTATTGAGAAGCAGTGGGTCAGAAATTTTAGGATGAGCAAGCCAACCTTTGATATGCTGTGTCAACCTTTGTTTACATTCTTCTCCTACGATGATACAATGTTTTTTGGGCCATCGCTTTGCAGATGTGCTTCTGGGTTGCTCTCTGGCGGCTTGCAACAGGTGCAAGCTACCGCACACTGGTGCATCTGTTTGGGATTAGCAGCGTATTGTGTCAACAAGTCCGGTCAAGCCATGTGAGACAAACTGTGGCGTGAGAACATCCAGCTTCCACAGCTGGATGAGCTTTAGAATGTCATTAGAGGTTTCAAAACCCGCTTGGGTTCCCTCAGTGCGCTGAAGCTATCGATGGGAGTCACATATCAGTCATCGCTCCATTTGAGGACCACATTGACTACTTTAATCAAAAGGTATGGTATTCTTTGATTTTGCAAACTGTTGTGGACCACAGATTTTGGTAAGAACAGCATTTAAAAAATAATTACACATCACGGTGAAATATACTTACAACTGTTAAGCAACATCCAAACTTCCATTGCATTTTTAGCATAGCCTATCCAGGTATATTATCTGTGCCAGGGATAGATCACACAAAAATGAAAATTATGTCATCTGTCGTCACCCTGTCATCTTACATCGAACCTGTTTAAATTTCTTTGTTCTGCTTAACACAAAAAAGATATTTGGAAGAGTGTCAGTAACTGTCATGACTAATCTCACCCCCCATCTACTACAATAGTATTTATGATACAACCCTTTTTTATCTCAATAGTTTTACAAACATTAATGTTGGATGGCCTGGAACTTTTCATGAGTCCAAAATACTCAGGAATTCAGACATTTATGACAATGCAGAAAGAGGAGTGCTTTTTTCCAACATGAGTTACTTTTCCATACATGCAGTAACAGAGTGATCAATTCTGATGTTCCAACCATGTAAGACACAATTCAATATTTTTAAGATTTTTATATGACATTTCTGTTATTAGAATTAGCTTAGGCTAAACATACCATATCATAATTTTATTTATACAAAATGTTGTGTACTGCAATATACAAAAAAATGGACCTAAATTGTAAATACTAATTATCTGTACTTTTAATCTGTACATTGACTGCAGTTAAACATTTTCTAATATTTCCACTCAGACCACAGATGAGATCCAAGGCACATCTGTGCCCAGCATGCTGCTGGGAGATCCAGCCTACCCACTTCGACCATGGCTCATGAATACAGGAAACCTAACTGTAAGTACGGTAAGATAAGAATGTGTGAATACTGTACAATATTAATGTAATGTAGTATAAATACAGAAGTATTGTTCATGTTTAGTTTATGGTTAATAATACAGTTAAATAATTTTAACTAATAAATCAGATGGAACTTGTTTATAACAGCAACTACATTTCTAAAAACAATTATTTGTAAAGTGGACCCTCCTGCTGGCGTAAACCAGCTGCTTTTTTGATGGATGAGGTAGGCCCATTGTTTCTTGAAGGGGTTGAGTCAATGAGTAAGGTCTCAAGAGAATCATGAGATCATGAAAATCATCTGGATAAAAACAATTCTATTATTAACACATAAAAGTGACAATTACAATATTAGAGAATTGTGGTATCTAATAGGTCAGTTTTGAACATGTAATATGTGAATAAGGCAAATTCAATTTTGGATGTATAATACAGTATGTTTAAAGACTTTTCAACTGACATATTTTATCATAGCCTATAGGTACAGAATGGTTTACAAATCAGAAATATTATAATTTTTAATGTTTGGTATAAAAATTTATATACAGCTTTGGGGAAAAAAGAGAGCATTGCAATTTACTTCTAAAAACTTGTGGAATGTCATCAAGAGGAATATGGAGAGTCACAAACCATCATCAAGCAAAGTTGAGCTTTTTGCTTATTTGTAAAAAGAGTGGTATAAAGTTACCCAACAGCAATGTGAAAAACTGGTGGGGAGCCAAACACTGATTTCTTTATGTTATTTAGCTGAAGCATTAACACAATTTGTTAACAAATGATTTGCATTTTGTTTTATTTGAGTTATTGAAGCTCTGCAAAGACTGTATGACCTTTGGTTATTTTGATGTGTTGTGATGTTGTCATTTCCTTTAAATATACATTCTAAATAACAATACAGTGAAACCTCGGATTGCGAGTAACACAGTTTGCGAGTGTTCCGCAAGACGAGCAAAGATTTTAAATAAATTTGGACTTTAAAAACGAGCAATTCTTTGAGTTACAATTACCGAGTATCATGTATCATGCATGCATTTCTTGTTTTGATGCCGAACATCACGTGATCACAACTGAGCCAATGGTTTTTCTTTCTCTTGCATTGAAGAATTGTGGGTAATCGTCTCCCCTGCTGGGTCTTAGTGCACGTCTCTTACTGGTATAATCAACATCCATGCAGGCGTGCACTGTTTACTGTAACACTGTGACCACGTGTGTCCCTGTAAAACATATTTTATTTTGTGTTTGCATACATATGTGTACAGCGTGTGTGTACTGTTTATTCTAACACGTGTGTGCGTGTGTGTAAAGCAAAAGAAAGTCTCATTAGAGGGGTTAAAGATCCATTTTCTCACTTTCACAAACACACATACACACACACTCTTTCCCTCTTTAAAGGAAACACTGCTCTGGCGCGAATCCTTTACAAAGGTTAAGAGCAGGTTAATTTGTTTTATTTTTACTTAACAGCAGTAAGTGTTATTAGCAATAAATAAAAAAACAGTGTTTTCGTGTGTGTATGTGAAACTTAAATAAGAGAGGAGGAGGGGTTATCATGTAAGATGAGAAGAGGGAGAGCGGGGGGCTAATTCCTCTTTGTCTCTTACTTTAGCTTACATACACAAACACACACACACACACACACACAAACACAGCGCCTGCGCGCTTTAAAAGTAAACACTTATCTGTATGGATTTATTTTTACTTCTTTCAAAGGTAAATTGCAGGGTAATTTGTTTTGTTTTTTTTACTTTATATTTCATGTAAATTATTTTTATGTATTTATTTTTTTGGGGTGTGGAACAAATAATTTGATTTTCCATTATTTCTTATGGGGAAATTCCCTTTGGTTTACAGGTATTTTGAAATATGAGCCCACTTCCGGAATAAATTATGCTCGTAATCAAAGGTTCCACTGTAGTTATATTTTTAATTTAGGAGAAAGATTGTAAGCAGTTTACAAAAAATTCAACAAAACTGTTTATTTTTAAGGAAGGCATGGTGGTGTAATGGTTAGCACTGTCGCCTTGCTCCACCAGGATACAAGTTTAATTCCCAGCCAGGCTTGATTCTCGTCTCTGTGTGGATGGAGTTTGCATGTTGGTAGGTTTTCTTCTGTGTTCTCTGGTTTTCTCCACACCCCAAAGACATGCAGATTAGGCTAATTGGCATTCCTAAATTGCACGTTGTGTGTGATGGTGCATGTGTTTGTGCCCTGCGATGGAAATCTCCTGGGATAGGCTCCAGGCCCCCCGTAACCCTGAATACAAGATAAAGCAGGTATAGATGATGAATGTGTGATTATCTCACCAATACATGCACATGTATGAAAAAAAAACCATAAGAAAAAATGATTATTTTGAAGTGGTCTCTTATTTTTTTCCAGAGCTGTATAGTGTTCATGTAACCTTGTTTCAGGTGGGCAGTCACTAACACTAATGTACACATCATATTTTCTTATCTGATGACAAAATTACAACATAGGCTAGCAAACATCTAGGTCTTACATGTAGGAATATCGCTGTTCACCCCATCCACAGACTCTTCTTCATTGGAACTGTCCAAAACATTTTTTTGGTGTGACGCTGGGCAGGTCCCCAAAAATGCTGTCCATTTGCTTATAGAACAGAAATGTAACATATGATTAAACATGCTCACATGATTAAACATATCTGAAATGTTTCACATGTGAGCAAAAAATCGGAATTGGTACATATATATTTAACTGACAGTGTAAATGTAGCTTTATACATACTGCATTAAACCAACATACACATTTAGATCTCATTGGGCTGAACAACTAT
The DNA here is from genome assembly GCF_024256425.1 of Clarias gariepinus. Taxonomy (NCBI): domain Eukaryota; kingdom Metazoa; phylum Chordata; class Actinopteri; order Siluriformes; family Clariidae; genus Clarias; species Clarias gariepinus. The sequence goes on along the minus strand of NC_071103.1, from coordinate 5,846,172 downwards.
TACTGTAGTATGCATATCATGGGCTCTACGCAACAGAATATCAGTTATTTTCCAAACTGGGCCAATATGATCAAAGACTTTAAGAATGCAAAATTGCGAAAGGGTTTTTAATATCACAAACATTAACTTACTGAGCAGTGGCGGTTCTACACTAAATTGCTCCCCGGGTGAGACTCCCTCCCGTTGCCACACCCCCCCTAAAAAAAAAAAAAAAAATGTAAAAACTTCACATTTTGTACACACCGCACGTTTTATTGTAGTAATACTACATGTCAGTCCGTGACAGACCAATTTTTGCAAAAAATTAATAAACTACTCATAACTTAAATAAATATATTCTGTACAAACAAATATTATTTAAGAAAAAATATTTTAAATTATTAAGAATAAAATACAAATAAAATATAGAATATACTGTATATAGAATAAATCACACTAAAGAAAATTAAATTATTTATTGGAAAATGTCTTTTAAACTATTTACACATATGTAAATTACACTGGCTATTTACAGTATACTGTAAATATATTGTAAATATATTGGCTATAGCCAACATTAACATAAACAATGGAAATAAATAACTGTACTTGCAACAGTTTTGTTGCAAAGCATAATTTTGTGGTTAAATTTAATTAGATCTCATGTTTTCATGTGCTAAAAAAAATAGAACCCTGCCCAAAAATAATAATGTAATAGATTTAATGGTTATAATGGGAATTGTATTGGTTTTAATAGTAAGTATAACAATGTCTACTGGTATATGATGGATTCTATTGGTGGGTGGAATCGTAAATCCTATTGGAAAAGTGCCCAAAACACACTACAATAAGGAACTTTGTAATAGTTTCACTGGAAAATGTTTATGGTTCATAATGGTGTTTAATAGAAACCATTAGAATTTATGTAATGGTTTGTATATTAGGCTTTTATTGTATTTTTTTAGCAAGGTAAGCATAGCAAGCATCATAAGCAAGAAGTCTAACAAACCTAAGAGTTAATGTTATACCACTAATTAACATAATGACATGAATACCTTAATCATACAGAGAGAACATTGTTACATACTTTTACCTTTTGCCCGCTTCTCCTCATCATCTTTTTTTTCCCTAATTTGGACACCTGACAGCTTTGGCCTTTTTCTCTCCATCGCAGTGTTTACTTTGTAAGCGACGATTTGACAATCAACAGATTTCCCATCCCCAACGCTGTCGCTCACGACCAGAAGTCAAGACTAAACAAATTTACCTTCGCATCATAATCGTTTTTTTATTACCTATTTTTATTAGCCATTTCACACAATTAAATAAATGAAAAAAGTGTAAATTATTGGTCTGTGTTTATAATATTTTGAATGAAATGTGCATTATTTGTGAAGTGGTATTTACTGACATAATTTAGCCCCCTCCCCCAGCACTTCTCCTGTTATACTGAATTTCCAGACCCCTAACACACATTAATATGACTGCAAAGCTATTCCTGTAAGGGCCCTCTTGTTCTTTTTCTGAAAATCAGCACACAGGATTACAGTAAGCTCCCATTAGGATGCTTGAGCTGATCAACAGTAAGTCAGTTATTTTTGGTTGCTTGCACAATGTTCCCAATGGAATTTGACATTCTTCTCCTAGAGGATTTCTATGATGGCTAATATGGGACTTGCTTAACATCCTCAATGTTACTTACTTAATTATCCTCTATGCCGCTTTATCCTGTATTCAGCGTCGCGGGGACCTAGAGCCTGTCCCAGGAGGCTTAGGGCATGAGACAGGGTACACCCTGGACAATCCATCGCAGAGCACACACATATCTGCACACACACACACACACACACACACACACACACACACACACACACACACACACACACACACTCACTCACACACCATAAACAATTTGGGAACACCAATTAGCCTAACTGGCATATCTTTGGACTGTGGGAGAACACTGGAGTACCCAGAGGAAACGCACCAAGCACGGGAGAACATGTTTAATGTTACTTAACATTCTTAAAAAGTCATGAAAATCAACACACAGTTTATAATCTGCTGTCAATCGAACACCTGAGCGGGTGTTTAGATTTTTACCAATACATGATTGATCAGGTTGATCCCTGTAACCTCGCACCTCCAGTGTTGTGGGTTCAACTGCTATCTCAGGTGTGGTTGGTGTTCCTCCACGTACTCTGGTTATCTTCCACAGTCCAAAGGCATGCAAATTTAATTGTATTGTGTGAATGAGTATGAGAACTATATTGATGTAAAATATCTTGGGATAGTCTCCAGGCCTCCAGTACTAGATGTACTGGATATGCGGGTGTAGAAAATGAATGAATGAATGTAATGTGTGATGCACTTACCTTGATAAGCACATCATACATTGTAAACATATTTGTACCACAAAAGACCATAAAATCCAAATTAATGCAGTATTAGTATATTACAGTACTTGATAAATTAAATCACACTAAAAAAGAATCAGTGCAGAAATGTAAAAATTTAGAAATTTTGTGGAAAACATGATTTTACATGGCTGTATGCAATTAAAACATTACCTGAGGGGAAATACCTATTGATATTAATTCTCATACTGTGGATCAGTAAACCTTGAATATGTTAATTCAGCTGGAGGAAGAGTTTAAATCTTTATCAAACCAGGTGAGCTGTCTTTTTTTTTTTTTTTAGCTTTTGGACCATTAAAAACACCTTTTACTTGTTGTATATTGTTTTATTTGGATTGTATTTAATTTGATTTCCTTATTATTGTCTGTTTTTATGGTCTGTTTCTATGTCTGCAGCTATTTTAGGATTGTACAGCACTTTGGTCAACTAAGTTGTGCTAAATGTGCTTTAAAAATAAATTTGACTGTTGACTTTCATAACAACTGATCACAGTTTTCTCAGGGATTTTTGTATGTCAGTTTTGACCATATATGGCTAAATTACTTGAAACATATTATTACCAGATGCACATTTATCAACAAATCTGAGAATTTTTAACATTTTTATATATTTTTTCATTTTTTTATTTTACTTTGTATAGTGCCCCTTTAAACTTTAAAACAGACATTGATTTTTATTGCAAGACACATTTTACAGCATTTTATCTGATTTAATTAGCTACAGTGCATTCAATGACTATATATTGTATTTGATTATGTGTGTTAACAAAGCAGAATGTTTTTTTTTTCCCTCCCCCCGGTAAAAAAAAAAAAAAAAAAAAAACTCAGTTGTGTTGGACTAATGGTACTTAGTTATTAACCTAGTTAACCCAGTGTAAGTATGTATCCAATGTTGTAAACATTAAAGCACTTTTTGTAAGTCGCTCTGGATAAGAGCGTCTGCCAAATGCCTAAATGTAAATGTAAATGAATGTAATGAAACGTGTAATTTATAGATATATCAGGTTCCTTCACCATTTAGATGGCAACTAAGAGTTCAATACCATTCCCAGTCTGTTTATCCACTGAGCCCGCAACCTGGGTCATGTAGCGATTTATACACTGCACATGGTCACATGGTGTCTGGAGGAGGAGCCTGGTAAGTTGCCTCTTGAACTTCTCACCCACAAATACATAGAGGAAAGGATTGAGGCAGCTGTGAAAATACACCATGGCTTCAGAGACTTTATCATTATTTGGATCCTTTTGCTGAGGTCACATGCTGGAGACAGGATTTGCTTCAGTTCCGGTGCTTTGAGGAATGCTGCAAGGTTGTACGGTATCCAGCAGCAGAGGAAGACCACTGTGACTACAAAAACAAGGTGTATGGCCATTTTGTTGGATGTATGAAGGATCTAACGCTTCTGGAGCACCATTAAGTAACATAATCCCACAATACCTAGTAGCATGCCCAAAACATTCATTTTAATGATAACCACACTTTTGACCTCATTGTGTTTTCCACCTTAGGATAAGAAGTGCAAACTACTTCAGTCCAGTTTACTATACCAAGATCCAGTAGCTCAGGAAATCATGCTGCAACAGCTACACTGTAAAAAAAAAAAAAAAAACAGGCCGCCTTACCGTAAAAAAGTTTAGTAACAAGTAAAATATTAAGTTGACTCAACTTGTAACTCAAATAAGTCAGCTTAAGTAGAATTGTTTGTGGGCTCAATTAATTACATTTCTTTAGAGCTAGCTTAGCCCAACTATTTATCCATTCAAAAAGGTAGGTTGTCTCTCATTGATGTAGTTTGTTAAAGTGATTGTTTTTCTATAAAAACAGGTTGCCCTAACAATACTCCGATAATTAAAACATTTTTAAAAAAAAACCTTATTCTTCCAAAACCTAGTCAAAGTTAAAACTGTGGTCTGCATAAAACAGAAGGGTACACATTTTATTTAGCTAAAAATGTCAAGAAAATACCTTACTGATTCTTTTACTTATACATCATAACCATTTTTAAAATCTATCAAAAATTTGACTTTAGAAGTCTATTTTTTTCCAATGCATCAAACGCATACAAAAAAGAGTCTCTATGACAACAAGAGTTTGTTTCTTAACATGTAAACCTGATTTTCAATAAAGTCCATTAATAATTGTTCGGATGGCCTCAGGTGTACGTCCAGTCATTTTGGAATTCAACGTTAAGAGCACAGACCTTACCAAACATCACTCCTACAGTTGCTGCATGTCACCCTGACCCTCGAAGACTACAGGTGACCTCCAACAGCATAATCACGCTCCTCCAGTAGCTCCAAAAGTCCAGCCATCACCCCTCTGACCCCAATCCTCCACAGCAGAACTTTGGTTAAAAAAAACAAGAGGAGTCTTGTAAAGACAAAGATAATCAATTTCACTGGATATGATAAAAATTAAAATATATTAATAAGGCTATATATGACCAGAGAGTGCAAAATACTGCTTCAGGAATTCTAATGATGTTTTAAAGCTATGCATTGTTTCATATTCAAAAGGGTTTTATATTTTCAAGGGTTTTACTTTGTCATTCTTAGGAGTAACTACTTGTTTTGAAGCGATGTTTTAAATGAACGAAATTTACTCAATTCGGTTTTTAAACAAATAAGTAAACTGATACAACACTCGTAGATGAGCATTAGCTACTGTGAGGCCAAACTAAGCTCACCTCAGTAATGTCAGGGTGCCTTAATATAACGATAAGTGGAAACACACCGGCCTTGCATATATAACGATAACTGTCTAAAATACCTATAGGCTAACAATCATATTTTATTTAAAAAATAATGATAATAAAAACTCAATAAATACTTACAAAATGAATAAGGAGTCCACAAAACGGCCATCTTCACCTCTTTAGTGCAGTGAATAAGGTGTCTTATAAATCACACGACTGCACCTTAATGAAGGTAAATTGCTGGCTCAACTTGATTTTTTTTACATTTATTACATAAGTGTTACCTGTTGTCTCATCAAATACCACTGTAAGAAGTTGGGCCAGTAATACAGTAATAAATCATTCAACATTTATCTAGTTGAATTTTTTTTTACAGTGTATCATCCAGATGACCATGCTAGTTAAAATCCTAAAAGCCTTTGTGCGGATTCTAAAGGCAAACACAGAATGAACAACTATCTGTCAATGCTAATCAGCAATAAATAAAGAAAATGCAAGCATAAAATCCAATGTAGTACACACTGAGGACCAGAGTACACATGGGGATACAGGAAGAGAGCCATGTAGAGCAGAGAGAAAGAGTATGTGTGTGTCTGTGAAGGCGAAAGTAAGGGTGTGTGTGTGTGTGTGTGTGTGTGTGTATGGCACGGTGTCCAATGAGCCGAGGTGGCTCATTAGAGACGTTATAAAAAGCTGTTAGTTCTGGGAAACTGGGTCGAGCATTAAGACTGTCATTTGTTTTGTGTTTTGTTTATTAGGAATTTATGTTTAAACTGGCTCTGAAGGCTTGGGCTCTGTTATATGTAGATATGTGTATTTACGTTAACTTGTGTATGATGTGAGTACTGTTTATTGTGTCTTTTTGTTTCTGGGTTTTATGTTTTGTTCTAAGCCTGGGTGCGCGTGTGTCGCTCGTAGGAGCGTAAATGTGTAGTACGCCGCTCTTAGGAGCACAGGTGTGTGTGTGTCGCTCGTAGGAGCGCACGAGTGTGTACCAGGCTTGGAAGTCTCCGTGTGTGTGTGTTTAGTCAGGAAGTGTGTGTGTGTGTGTGTGTGTGTTTAGTCAGGAAGTGTGTGTGTGTTTAGTCAGGAAGTGTGTGTGTGTGTTTAGTCAGGAAGTGTGTGTGTGTGTGTTTAGTCAGGAAGTGTGTGTGTGTGTGTTTAGTCAGGAAGTGTGTGTGTGTGTGTTTAGTCAGGAAGTGTGTGTGTGTGTGTGTGTGTTGTAGAGAACCTGTGAGTTTAAAGGTATGGATAGAGAACCTGGGTGTTATGTTTTGTTAGATTCCTGCCTGTGTGTGTGACTGTAGGTACAAAGGTTGAGTGTGTGTTATGTCAAAAGATCCTGAGTGTGTTATCTGTGAAGAACCAGAGTGAGTGTGTGAAGTTTAGAGAGCCTATGAGTTTGTTAAGCCTCTGTAGCCGGTACTTTGTTTATTTAGTTTTGGGGAAGTATTGTTTGTTTGGTTTCCAATAAAAGACTCTGGTTATCTGACAAGAACCCTCTGCGTTTATGCCTGCCCTTCATCCGCCCACGGCGATGTAACATCAGCCTTTACACCCGACTCGTGACACACTCCTTTCTGATATCTTCTAAGGACGAGCCAGCTGGAGAAAGTGGTATTTACAGGAAAAGCAGAAAAGCGTTTCAGCTTTTGAAAATCTATCTCAGCTGCACTCCCATCATCCGCAACCCCCAAGTTCAACCGGCCATTCCTGGTGCATACACTAATGCTTTGGTGACCGGACTCAGTGCAGGCCTGTTGCAGGAATTTGATTGTTTAAGAACAATCAAATTCCTGCAACAGGATGTATCTTATATGTGAGCAGGAAACTGATGCTTGCAAAGCAAAAATGTTTCCTTGAGCATGTAATTTAATTAAATCATATTTGGATCGGGATATCCTCACCACATAGAGGACATAATGTACGCTGAGAGTAGACAGACACAGTAGACTTGTTTTTCTGTGCCTGCATGAAACCCTGTTAGTTGTTAGCTAAGTGGCTAATATTCTCATAAGTTGCAGTGTTGCAGTGGAACAATTACTGTATGTTTAGCCTTAATCTTGTTCCTGGATCACCATGATGATCTCCAGATAGACTACAAAACTAACAATTTATTCATGGGTATGACACGTTTTTATTTAACATGCAATTTTTTTACATTGTCTTATTGCATTCCTAATTTGAGGTGGCCTGGGTTTAGATTGACTTGCTGTGGAGTGCCGCATACAGACTGGGAAGACCTGATACTGTACATACTGTATATAAATAAGTACCTGAAACTAGAAATAATCGGATCAGCTTTAATGTAATCAGTGAGATGATTATTTCAGGTTGAAGCCCACGTACAGCATAAAGCCCATGTCTTTCTGTACAGCAGAACTCTCTGCCTGACTTATTAATACAAAGAAATACATTTTTGTAAGGTTGAGTATCTTAGACCTTGTTTATGGTAAGTTGTACTTCTTTTGTCATCATCCAAATACACTCCCTGTTCGTTAATTGGAAAGTAAATCAAAGACGAGTAAAGATTACATGTTTTACTTTAAACTAAGAATAAGAATTCACTTATACCACTTCCGTGCTGTCAAAATATTCAGTTTAGCTTTTCTAATTAATATCTATAGGTGCAGGTGTTTGTTTACATTAAGCAAGTAGCTTATTAGTAGCTTATTGTAAAGTAGATTATTAAATCTGGCACATACAGTATCTGTTCATTAAGCTTTTACTCAACATTTTGATTTTACTTATTTCGCAGTTTAAACTTCAGGCAGATATCTAAGTACTGAAAAAGTTTCATTAAATTCTGTTTACCTAGTTTTATGTGATGTTGTGACAAAATCTGGCACATAACTGCTCATAACTTCACTTTTACCCAACATTTTGATTTGATCACGTCATAGTGTCGCTTTACATCACTTCTTTTTATTAATGCCACGGTTCAAACAAACTGCTTTTAAACTTTCCACAGGAAGAATACATTTTTAAAAGTCCTAGTCTACTTTTTTTCTGTGACACTGCCCATATAACTTCACTTCTACTTAACATTTTTGACACAGGTTTACCTTAGGCATGTACCTAACTACTGCCCAAGTTTCATTAAATTCTGTCCAGCCAGTTTTGCATGATGCTGTAACAAAATCTGGCTGGAGAGACAGACATACAGACAGACACAGATAGTGGCGAAGTGACATGGTGGCATAATGGTTAGCACTGTCACCTTGCACCTCCATGTTTAATTCCCACTTTGTGCATGGTGGGTTTCCCTCGGGGTCCAAGCATAGCATAGATGGAAAAGGGTTCCAAGAGATGTCACTGCGTTGTTGCTCCGTCAATAGAGCTCTCACAATGACCTCTTCAGGCTTGGCCTATGACCAAGGTTTATGATACCTTGTAGAAGACAGCATTAAGTTCATATTGTGTTCGTGTAGTACTTAACATGTTTATGCATTCATGTAGCAAATTATCAGCCTGTCTATGTCATGTTCAGAGAATTTAGTATAAATACTGACTCTTATTACTCACATGTGTGGTAAAAAAGTACTACACGTGTTGCAGTATTTATTTATACCCATTATGCACTAAAATGCCCCCCCCCCCCCCCCCCACATAATCGCTATAAACCTATATACTACAGCATAATTTCACCTCCTGATCAAATATTATATTACTATTGTAATGAGACCTAGTCATTTCATGGACATTGTCAGTACCACGTATTACTAAAACTACAGCTGGGGGCAGAGCTTTTTCCTACAAAGCCCCAAAGTTATGGAATAGTCTTCCAATTAATGTTCGTGACTCAGACACAGTTCTAGTGTTTAAGTCTAGGCTAAAAACCTATTTATTTAGCCAAGCATTTTTGTAAATAAATTTCCCTTAGGTAAAGGAGCAGATCTGGAAGACTCATGGACGTAGAGTATTATGGTGAACAGGTATGTTTAGATGCTGTCTTCCCCACTCTCAGTGATCAGTCAGGTTTGTTGACGGTGAAGTGACTGGTTGCTTTATATTTCAGGGAGCCCTCATGTCTGTGTTTCATTCTAGGCTCTTCCTTTATAGTTATGCTTCATAGTTAGTCCTGCCAGAGTCCCTGCTTGCTCTCTATACACATCCACCTTATACATTACGTGACTGGGACCCTACCTTATCTCATATGTTATCTCTTCTGGTGCCCAGCTTCTGGTTGGAGATCTTGGAATGGGAATTTCCTACAAGTCTACCTGAGCCTCAATAACAAACTGGACTCCATAATAACTTAAAGACATCAACTATTATATTGAACTGCCAGCCGCTTAACACACAGTATGACTGCAGCTTAATCCCTGCTATCCATTATCACCCAAGTGAGGATGGGTTTCCTGTTGAGTCTGCTTCCTCTTAAGGTTTCTTCCTTTTGCCATCCCAGGGTACTTTTCCTTGCCACTGTTGCCCGCTCATCAGAGACTATCCAATCACTTTTATTCATATGGTAGAATATATATGTTTATAACGATTATGTAGGGGGAAATCTGTGGCAAAATGCCCCTTTATTTTAGTGCATAATTAAAGGTGCATAAATATTAATTTACTTAACTCTGCTAGTTTGCCGAATAGGTCTGTTTGTATAGTACAGTATATGTATATAAAACACACACAGACAAAGTTTCCCGTATGTAGCGACAACAGCTGAGAACTACCTACAGTATAGGCATCTGGATACCTTAAAACTATTCCTTATAAAACAGAAAATGAAAGTGTACCTTGGTTGTTCATGAGCTTGTTCTCGAGCTCGTGTCATTCTGTGCTGTGGAAAAATACGGATGTAGGAGTCAGGGGCGTAGGAATGGGAGGGCTGAGACAGATGTGTCCCCAAATATTAAAGGGTAAAACGACCTACCCTCTGCTTACCCCCGTTACATACATACATGCATACAGGGTGTAACTTTTTATTTATTTATTTTTGTATATTTTGCATTGTTCCAGCTTACAGAAAGTGAAAAAAATCATTGCAGTAAAAACGCCCACAGCTCCATCCGAAAATAATTAATAAAATAAAGTTGTTTTACATAGAAATAATATGAAACCTTTCAAGTAATCGTTGCTATTATATATATATATATATATATATATATATATATATATATATATATATATATATAAAAACAAAAGAGCAATGATATGCAAGTGCTATAGTAAGTCTTAGTTAGCTTAACACAGTGCATGTAACAAGGCTTATTATTATTATTATTATTATTATTATTATTTAATAAAATAAAATTAAATGAGACAGAATAGAAAAAAAATTAGAACAAGCTATTGTTAGAGGCCTGTTTTGCTTTCGTTACTTGTATAATAAAAGAAAAAATATAAATAGATAGAATACAAAAGAACATAGAAGCTAGTGTTAATTAGTTAATGTTGGTTTTTAAAAGCCCTTACCGGCCAGGGTGGGAGCGGCTAGCAAGGGAAAGCAAATCTCCTGCTGTGACTGCAGCCGGAAGGGACTGCTGAGAGAGGACTGGGCCACCTGGAAATGCTGCTGCAGCAAGTTAAGAAGTCTAAGAATGGTATGGTACGAACACATCAAAGTCTCCAAGTCTTCAGTAATACCGAAAAAAGTTGCTAGATTTGTCGCTAGTCGCTTTTCAGGGGTCTGAATACTCGCTATACATATAGAGACAAAGTCGCTAAGTTGGCAGCACTGTTTCCATCCAGGAGTGTATAGATCAAAGACATAGATCTCCGCGCACTGGAATACTTGGTTGTCATGGCAACATGGACAGCTGCGGAGACTGCTGAGTGATGCTGCACCCGGGTTCACGCATTACACCAGAGGATTTCCCACCTTTACAGACACACAATGTGTGTCTCTTTTTAGCATGGTTTTATGAGCGCTGCCTTATCTCATTATGTAAATATGACAATCCCTACCTCTGACCATGAATAAAATCAGATGTACAGTAGATCTTAGAGTTAAACAGTACGAGAAGCCCAGATTTTAAAATAACAAAATATCAAACTTTAATTTTCCTGGAGTTTTTGTATTTGAGTAAGCAGTGAACATAAATCAGTTTTAAACTTAAAATTAAAGGTAATGTTAACATGTAAGCTTTACATAGTAATACTTCAGGCCTCGTGCAAAATGTAGCCAAAAATTTATTATAGGCAAATTGCATATGACTTACCACCCTTGTTAGAGCCCAAGTATGTGAGGATGCCTAGAGTAAGCAGTTGGGCCCTGGGCGTGTCAGAAGGCCTTTAAATGAGATTTTGCTGCTTAGCTCATAAACACTTGCATGTTTACATGTTAAACCTGATTGAAGAACTGGCTGAACAACTATTACTATGCACGTCATGTGATCTACCCAACAGGAAGTCAGTTATTTTCCCGATATTGAGGATGCAAAATTGCAAAGGGATTTTTTTTATATCAAATTGATTGACATTGGAGTGTGATACCTTTTTTTTGTGTGAACTCCATATTTACTTAGGCACCTCCCCTGTATATTAAACTTCCAACATACTAACACCTATTATTAATATGACTGCAAAACAACTCAGCAGTATCTGTTATCATCCAAATGAGGATGCGTTCTCTTTTGTGTCTCTGTCCTCTGAAGATTTCTATCTATTGCCGTCTCTAAGAGTTTGTTCCTTGCCACTGTCATTTTCTCTGAGGGCTGTCTTGTTTTTCTAAGGATTATATTTTTTTCCCGCATTCAAGGTTTTCTGGCGTCTTAAGATACTTAAAAAGTAATGACAATTAGCACACAGGTTGGAATCAGCTGCCAGTAGGATGACAGATCAGATCAACAGGAAGTAAGTTATTTTGGGTTGTTTTTAAAACGCTTCCAATGGAATTTCACATTCTCATCCTAGGGGATTTATAAAATGGATAATAGCTCTCACTCACTCATCTTCAATTCTGCTTTATCCTGTATTTAGGGTCACAGGAACCTGGAGCCTATCCCAGGAGACTTAGGGCATGAGGCAGGGTACACCCTGGACTGGGTGCCAATCCATCGCAGGGCCCACAGAAATACACACACCCACACACCATGGGCAATTTGGGAACGCCAATTAGCCTAACCTGCATATCTTTGGACTGTGGGAGGAAACCGGAGGAAACCCACCAAGCACAAGGAGAACATGCAATCTCCATGCACACAGACATGGGAATCGAGCCTGGCCAGGAATCGCACCCGGACCCTGGAGGTGCAAAGCGACAGTGCTAACCACTACACCACCGTGTACATAATATATATATATATATATATATATATATATATATATATATATATATAAAAAGAGAGAGAGAGAGAGACTGTTTTATCAGAAAAAACAAGGAACATCGCTAATCACAATTGTGTGAGGGCATACTAACGGAATTACTTCTGTAACGTAGGAAACCCAAAAATAAACCCAAAATGAACCTGCACTTTACCTTTGAAAAAGATTTGTGACAGAGCAGAGTTTAAGTGTAAGGCAGAGAGTGCGCGTCTGTATGTGTGTGGGAAGGGCGAGAGTGTGTGTGTGTGTGTGTGTGTTGGTGTAAGTAAAGGAGCACAGTTTAAAATTTTTTGTTCGTGCACAAACACGACAAAAAATGGATCTTTACCCTCTAATAAGACTTGCTTTTGCTTTATACTCGCGCACACACGTGTGTTAAAATAAACAATTCACGCCTGCTGCACAGACACGCTTACAAACACGAAATAAAATATGTTTCACACACAAACACACACGTGGTTATAGTGTTATTGTAAACAGTACACACGTGCACGGATGTTGATTATACCAGTGAGAGATGAGCACTAGGACCCAGCAGGGGACACAATCACCTACAATTCCGCAGCGCAAGAGAGAGAAAAACCATTGGCTCAGTTGTGATCATGTGACGCTCGGCATCAAAACAAGAAGTGCATGCGTGATACATGATACTTGGTACTCGTAAACCAAGACAACACTTGTTTTTCAAGTCAAAATTTATTAAAAATCTTTGCTCGCCTTGTGGAACACTTGCAAACCATGTTACTCGTAATCTGAGGTTACACTATATATATATATATATATATGCAAAAGATTATATATATATATATATATATATATATATATATAGAGAGAGAGAGAGAGAGAGAGAGAGAGAGTTTAACCTAGGATAACAGCCGTACATCTTTATTTATGCAAAGTCACATGTCCTATTCATCATGTTTATTTGTTTGTCAGTGGTCGAGTATGTCTCCGGAACCCTATTGAGCTCCTGTGGTGCGTCCTCAAGCAGAAGATGGCAAAAGCGGCGTGTGTCTAACATCCAGCAGCTCCGCGATATTATTATGGAGGAGTGGAAGAGGATCCCAGCAACAACATGTGCAGCTGTGGTGTATTCCATGCCCAGGAGAATTAAACCCATGCTAGATAACCATGGTGCTTACACAAAATATTGATACTTAGGAAACAGTTTTGGCATGTCCACTTAGGGTGTACTCATGTTCCTTGCCAGTTATTTAGACAATAAAGTCTGCATGTTGGCACCTTCACATAAGATTTTGCTGTATAGCTCAAACATCCTTGCATGTGAACATGTAAACCCTCAGATATTAAATGGTTTAGCCATCGTGATGCTTTAAACTTATGCCGAAAAGTGGCTAATATTTTCCTGAGGGACATCATATTGACTGACATCACATTGAGTGACATCATAGTGTGATGCTTTTTTTTTCAGCACAAACAAGCTCAAAAAAGCACATAGGGTTTGTTGTCTGTTTGCAATGAATACATTACCTGAGAAGGGGAAATAACCATTCTTAATTGGTATACAGAACCTTGAGTATGTAAAATCAGCTAGCAGAATAGGTTAAATTTACATTAAACCAGGTGAGCAGTCTTTTTAATGCTTTTTGACCCTAAAAACCCAGTCACCAATCAATATGTATGTCAGTTTTGACCTTACATGACTAAATCACTTTGAAACTATCATCACCAGCTGCACAATCTGAGATTTTATTTAATTATTTATTATTTTTCTTTTGTAATTATACTGGGTATAGTGACCCTGTTAACATAATAACTGCGGTCATTTTATTGCATCAGAACAAAAAAAGACAATGCCAGCATAAAATCTAATGTACTGTAGTACACACTGAGGACCCATGGTCACGTGCATGGCACATGGCATCATCCAAAAAACAGGTATTTCAGGCATAGTGAGCCAGTAAAGGGAGAGTAAAGATAAGTAGAAGGTTATAGATGGCCAAGTTCAGGAGAGACACCTCAGTCATGGTTTTCAGCTAGAAACCAGGGACCCCAGGGATTGCCGGTAGTGCACATTTTTGCCATTTAGCTTCAAACACAAAAACATAAAACTGAGATTAAAGTGCTGAAAAAGGGTGTAAATTGTGTGTAAAACACCTGTGACACAGTATTGTGTGCCATTTGTCAACGAATGACTTAGTAAAGTCTACTCTGCAGAATTTTAACACAATCATTTTAATTATTTGCCTATGACCGCATCACTGCCACATCACACCTGCAGGGATTTTAAGCCCAACCTTGGGTGATATATATTAATTGCTTAATATATATAAATATATAGTATAAGTATATATTACTATTATTAATAATCTCCTTTGAACAGTTGAAATCTTACTCTCCTACTTACGCTCTGTAAATCCTTCATAACGGCTCTAATCTGAGATGCTGGTTGTTAATTGGTGATTTCTTAGGCTGGTGACTCTAAATGAACTTCTTCTCTGCAGCAGAGGCAAGTTTTTCGTTTAGATTTTTTCTGGTAAGGTCTTCATGCGAGCCACTTTCATCATGATGCTTGATGGGTTTTGTAAATGCACTTGACAATACTGTTCTTGCAAGAACTATTCAAGAACAACTGATCTTAGTGTTAGTGTTATTTTTTTTGTGTTGTTGTTACTTAGTTACCTAATTTCATTTGTGTTATATCATACTTTCGAAATCTTCAGTACTGTTGTGGAAAATAGAAAAAAGTGTGTGTGTGTGTGTGTGTGTGTGTGTGTGTGTGTGTGTGTATGTGATACAAATCAAAAGCCTGGACACCACTTCTACTTTGGTGTTTTACAATCTTTTTATTTTTTTAACATCATACTTTAATACTGATGACATCCAAACTATAAAAGAACAAGTAAAAAAACATGTAGTCAACAAAAAACTTTTACATTTTCCAAAGTCTTTCCTGCCTCAAATTGTTTTCAAATCACAGGTGTGCCTTCTCACATGTTAACATATGACATTTCTTGCCTTCTTAATGTGCTTGAGAGAATAAAATGGTGGGTACATAGTCAATAGTGCAACTATTAATGCTACTGCTATTAGTGCTACAGCTAAGTGTGTTAATATATTTAGAGCACCTCAGATAAGAGCCCACACAAATGCTTCACAGAGTTCAAGCAGGCATTTCAACAGTGTATAGAGGTGACTGCATTACTTTGGAAGAACAACAGACTTGTTTGTGCCAAGTAGCATGAGGAATGGACATTAGATCAGTGAAAAACTGTCCTTTGGTCTGTACAATAGAAAGATAACTGCTGTGTAGACACAGAAAGTGTGAACAGTTCCTGAATGCATGGTTCCCACTGTGACTTAAATTACATATATATGCACACACACACAGATATATGTAATATTATAACAGTTAAACAGTTGTCATAATTTTTCATTAATGAGATAATTATGGCATACAGCTCATGAAACCCCCAAATCCACAATCTCAGAAAATTAAAATATTACATGCAATCAATAAAACTAGGATTGTACATAGAACATATTGGACTGCAGTATGCATATGTACTCAGTACTTGGTTTGGGCCCCTTTTGCAGCAATTACTACCTTAATGCAGCATGGAAGCTATTAGCCTATGGCACTGCTGAGGTGTTATGGAAGACCAGAGATGCTTCAATAGCGGCCTTCAGCTCTTCAGCATTTGTTCAGAAGCGGCTGGCTTGACAAGAGGAATACGACATTTAAAACCAATGTCCAGGACTCATCTCTGTTTTGTGGTTCTTGATGCATTGACTCCAGCCTCAGTCCACTCCTTGTGAAAGTTCCCAACACTTCTAAATGGCCTTTTCCCTCTCAAGGCTGCAATCATCCCTGCTGCTTGTGCACCTTCTCCTTTCACACTTTTTTCTTCCACATAACTTTCTATTAATGTGCTTTGATACATCACTTTGGGAACATGCAACTTCTTTTGCAATTACCTTTTGAGGCTTTCCCTCCTTATGGAGGATGTCAATGATGGTTTTCTGTCAGGTTAGCAGTCTTTCCCATGATTGTGCTTCCTACTGAGACTGAGAGACCATTTAAAGGTTTGGGAACCCTTTGCAGGTGTTATGGCTTAGTTAGCTGATTAAAGTGGGACACTTTGAGCCTAGAATATTGAACCTTTTCACAATATTCTAATCTTCCAAGATTGTGGATTTGGGGTTTTCATGAGCTGTAAGCCATAATCATCCTATAATTATTGTCAATTATGACAAATCACAGCTTGATGTAATGAGTCTATCTCATATATTAGTTTCATCTTTTAAAGTTGCATTACTGAAATAAATGAACTTTTGATAGAACATCTTCGGGATGAATTAGAGTCAGGACTGGGAGCCAGGCCTTCTCGTCCGACATCAGTGTCTGACCTTACAAGTGCACTTCTGGAAGAGTGGTCAAAAATTCCCATAAACACACTCCTAAACCTTGTGGAAAGTGCCAACATTATATTAAACCCTTAGGCTTATTGGTGTTTCCAAATTGCCCATAGTGTGTGAATGTGTGTGTGAGTGAGTGTATGTGCGATGGACTGGCACCCTATCCATGGTGTACCCCGCCTTGTGCCCTATGTCTCCTAGGATAAGCTCCAGGTCCCTGTGACCCTGAATACAGGATAAAGTGGTATAGACGATGAGTGAGTGAGTAAGTGAGAATAACTAGGAAAACCTGTTATATTCTCAGCTATGTCGCTTACAGTAATAGAATTATCTCTCAAATCTGATTTTATTGCTACAATTAATACAAGCAGTCTTCTGTGGTTTCTTGGTAACATCCAACCAGCTTTTTTTGTCTTATATTTAGAGAGAATAAAAGGGAAGCTATAGTAGTGAGTAAAGGACTGTTAAGTGTCTGACTGTAATAATGTATGGGAACAGAAACTGATATTACACAACATTTACTGTAATTATATATAGAATTACCATTTAATATTCATATAATCCATGTTCTTGACTCTTTTATCCTTTATCATGAAACAGATGCTCAGTCCTAAGAAAAATGATCTTGAGAAAATGTCTTATTTTCAGAAATTGTAACCTTTCTGTACTTCTGCTGTCTTGCTTGTTTTCCTACGGTATTTTTGTGTTGGTTCTATATGAAAATTTAGTTGTAAGTTTGTGTATGTTATAAGGTTGGCAGCTTATAATAATGCATAATATATGTCTATAACAAACAATTTTGCATCTGGGGAAAAAAAGCTAAACTCCATTGCTGTCATTTTTGATTGTTTATTAGACTATTGTTTCTTGATTTAGACTATTTTTAAGATCCATGATAAAACTTTTTAGGAGAGATTCCAAGTTGCACTTTTGAGAAAAAAACTGTAGAAAGTATAAAGCA
Organism: Clarias gariepinus; assembly: GCF_024256425.1. NCBI lineage: Eukaryota > Metazoa > Chordata > Actinopteri > Siluriformes > Clariidae > Clarias > Clarias gariepinus. The sequence goes on along the minus strand of NC_071103.1, from coordinate 5,828,467 downwards.
TTATTAAACACCATAACATCATAAAATCCAAAATAGCACATCACAGAATTGCAGGACGTTGCAATTTTTTCTACAAGGCTACAGCATGCACTGGTGGAGCCAACATGAACTTTACTCTAAAAATAAAATGTAGGTAAAATGAATAAAAATATACCATAAATGTCGAATGTACAGTATTTACTCTACCAGTATGTCTAAATTACAGATTCCATTGTTGTATACATTTACCTTTTTAGAAACCTTTTTACTATTTAGAAAAGACAAATATTAAACACATTGTATAGACTTAGTAAATAATTTCAATTTTAAGGTAAAACTTGTTCAAATGTACTGTCATGTCCTTGTTTGTTGTTCTTTTCCCTGCCGGTCAATGGGTTGGCTCCACCAATGCATGCTGTAGCCTTGTAAATGTGGGGCTAATATGGCACAATTACGCTATATGCAATTTATAACATTAGCTGGGAAGGGGGGAAATAACCCGTCTTAATTCTTCCAGATCACAGAAATGTTGAGTGTGTCAGATCAGCTAGAAGAGGAGGTTAAATCTATACTGAACCATGTAAACGAGCTTTAAAAAATAAAAAATAAAAAACACATCACAAATCTGTTAAATAACTTAAGATAAAGTCACCTCAAAACTATCCTAATTATTTTACTAGCACATTCATTTAAAATGCTGTGATTTTTACTGTATTATACTGTATATAATGACCCAGTTAACCTTAAAATATGCTATTTATATATAATTGAAAAGAAAATAAGTATGTAGGTAGATTGCTAGGTAAATAGGTACAACTTTATTGTTATTGCATAATACAGGTAGAATATATCTACCAGAAGTGCAAAATAGTAATGTATACACATCAGTGCAAATTTTGGCATTGTAATTACACTTATAATAATAACTATAAGGTGGAGGTTAAATAAGTATATGTTTTACTGTAATTACTACAGTATATGTATAGTACTGTTAGTGCAGTAAAATGGAGAAAATAATAGCAAAATCTTCATACTGTATGTTACAAATCAAAATTGACCAACAAGTATGTGGACACTTGACCAACTTTCCATTAGTCCCCACTTTAATCAATGTCAGGCAGAAAGGGCTGAGAGGCAGTTATGATTCAAATTCATCCCAAAGGTGTTCACTGGGGTTAAAGTGAGGGTTTGTGCAGTCAAATCAAGTTCTCCCACTTCATTCTTGGCAAACCATGAACCTCATATAGTGCACATGGGAAGTGATCATGCTGGAACATGTTTAAGCCTTTTAGTTTCAAATCAACGGGAACTTAAACACACAAAGGAACGTAAGTATAGAAAAAACTATCTAGAGAATTTTGTGCTTCCAGCATATTGGATAGTCAGGCGCCACTGTATGCGCTACATGTGTAGCCAGGATTTTACATCAATGGATTTATCCTTGAATGATTGCATCAACATATTCCAACATGCCAGGTTTCATTGGACTCAAATTGTAAAAAAAAGAAAAATGGTTTTGAGCACGAGACATTTTCATGCATGGATTAAATCCCACCACAGAATCCAGACCTTTACTCTATTAAATCTTTGGAATATTTATATAGACTCTCCCATCATCAATACAAAATCTTGGTGAAGAATTAATTGACTCTAGACAAAAATAAATGTGGTGACATTGCAAAAGCTTACTAAAAAGATGCCACAGTGAATGCATGCCATAATAAAAATATATGGTGATCCAATAAAATGTTAGAGTGTGTGACTTTTTTGGCTGTGTATAACACATGCAGATACAAACTCTAACATTTTCACCATTTAATCCAGCATAACATAATGTAAAATAATAATAAAAAAAAATTATTTATACAGTTTCATGTTCCTCCATTATTTAGATGGCAAGTGAAAGTTTGTCCACATTTCTGGTCTGTGCATGCTCCGATCCTGCAGAACGGGTTAAATAGCGATTCATACACTGCAGATGGATACATGGTGTCTGAAGGAGGAGCCTGGCGAATTGCCTCTTGAACTTTTCTCCCACAAACACATAGAGGAAAGGATTGAGGCAGCTGTGTGAATATGCTACAGCTTCAGTGACTTGCAGCATGAGCTGGATATTTTTGCTGAGATCACACTTTTGAGGAATGATGCCCTTCAGTTCCAGTACTTTGAGGAATGCTGCAATGTTGTATGGTATCCAACAGCAGAAGAAAACCACCATGACCACAACGACAAGACGAATGGCCCGTTTCTTGGAAGTTGGACAGGACTGAAGCTTCCGGAGCACCATCGCGTAACAAAATCCCACAATAATCAATGGAATCAGCATGCCTAAAACATTCATTTTAATGAAAGCTGCACTTCTCACATTATTGTGACTTTCTTTATTTTTTGGATAAGCGCTGCAAAGTAATTCTTTTTCAAATGGTTCAACTCCAAGATACAGTAGCTCAGGAAATGATGCTGCAACAGCTACAATCCAGACAATCATGCTTGCTAAACTCCCCAAGGACTTTGTTCGGAATCTCATGGCAAACAAGGAATGAACTATAGCCAAGTATCTCTCTGTGGTCATCAGCACAATAAAGAAAATACCGGCATAAAATCCAATGTAGTACACACTGAGGACCAGAGTGCACATGGTGTTACCAAATACCCAGGTATCTCTGGCATAGTGAGCCAGGAAGGGGAGAGTGAGGATTAGAAGAAGGTCAGCAATGGCCAGGTTAACAAGAGACACATCAGTCATGGTTTTCAGCTGAACACCTTTTAACATCACCCACAGCACCAGCATGTTGCTAGGGAAGCCCACCACGAAGAACAGAGAGTAGAGCACTGGGAGAAACCAGCTTGCATGTGTTCCGTATTCACACACCGCAGGAAATTCATTGGTGTAATCATAATCAGTCAGGCTGAAAACGAAAAGAAGAGATATTGCAAGAGACTGCTTTGTAAAAATGTTAGTTTGTCAATGTTAAATATGCTATACAAATAAAAACTAACTTCTTAAAAAAAATTCCTCATTTGAGGACATGATGACCATTGGGTAGAACTCTTGTGCGTAACATTCTTGTCTTCAAAGATGTTCATTAAGTTTATAGTTATCATGTGCCAACAAACAGAAACACTGTCTGCACAAACTTGATTTAGTATTTGGTGGCTGTCTGAACTGTTTTTTTTTTTACACAATCATCTGTTTTAATTACATATTTATATTTATAAATCATGCGCCATGTGGTAAAATCATTATAAAGAAAAAACAGTTAGAATGTAATACAGTATGTACTCACTTGAGTGCCGTTCCTTCCTTGATGCTACTGCTATTGTTCATTGTTCACAATTCAGCTTCAAACTCTGAAATATTAACCTGTGTTTAAATATACATACATATTACCATTTCTTACATTATAGAATCATAATTATGAAATAGCATGCAAAAGTATATAGCAAGCAAAAAAGTATAAAGCAAGCAAATTGTTATTTTTGCTTTGATGACAGCTTAAATCTCAAAAATTACGAATATCCTTAATACCTTAACTAAATACATCTTAAAAAATGTTTGTTTCCTATCCTGATTTTATTCAGAAAGTGAAACTCTTATCTATTCTAGACGAAAAAAAGAGTAAATATTTTAAGACTTTATTCATTTTGATGATTACTGCTTAATCATGATGGTCTAATATCATTAAATATTATTCTTTCATAAGACCAGTCAAAAAGCATTGACAAAATACAGATATTCTGAAGCATTATCTGGGAAAGAAAATGCATTTAACACTCGGTTGGGGATCCTTTGGCATTAAACCTTCTAACATCAATTCGGTGTGGCATTGGGGTGATTGGCCTGTCTCCTTACCGAGGAGGTACTAAAGACCAGATTGCTTTGATAGTAGCCTTCAGCTCATTGCTGGGTTTCAGCCCTCATGAAAACAGTCCATACATTCTACATGGGGTTCAGCTCCGCCACTAATGAGTATACCTTGGTATTAATAGTAATTATTATTTTAAAGCTAAATATGGCCTAGCGACGCCCATGCTTCTAACACACAGTATGACTGCAAAACCATCCCTGCTATCTGTTATCACCCAAATGAGGATGGGTTTCCTGTTGAGTCTGGTTCATCTCAAGGTTTCTTCCTATTGCCATCTCCTTTAGCCACCCTCGCCCTTGGCTTGCTCATCAAGGACCATCCTATAATTTTGATTCATACACATTATTTACATTTCATGCAAATTTCCATAAATTGTCCAGCTTTGCGACAATTGTTAGAAGCACTAAACAAATAAAACTGAATTGAATATGTTTAAAAAATGTAGATGCTCAGTAGTTTTAAGGCTTGAAATAATAGTGCACTATTACTAATATGCAGTGGACAGCATGTCAATAATAACAGCAACAACAACAACAACAAAAAAAATAATAAATACAAATAAAATGCACACATAGATAATATACAGACCGGACAGGAAGCCGTTGAGTCTGGACGCTAAATCTATCGCCTTTATGATTTGACTCGGTTCACAAAAACAGAGCGGGATAATGGACAGAGAGCAAAACTTTTCCGAGACGTTTTGGTACGGGGAACCACCTGTAGACATGTGGTTACCTCAAAACTCTTCCGTATAAAACAGAAAGTAAAAGTGTACCTGGGTTGTTCACGGGAGCTCGTGCCGTTCTGCGCTCTATGGGAGCACGGGTGGAGGAGTCAGAGAATGTGTGTGTGTGTGTGTGTGTGTGTGTTTGGAGACGGGACGCGTTCCCCAGTATATTTTAAGGGGGGTAATAAACACTCGTAAAGTTCCCATGTAGACGTGGCTATTTTTAAAGAAACACGCACAGATAACGCGTATGATTTTTGAAACGAAAGCTAAATTTGCATGTAATGTACAGTAAATATATTAGACTTCACAAGAAAAGGATGTCCGAGTGTGTAATCACCCCTGGGACAACGTGTGGGGGGGAGGAGGGGTTGAAAGCGGGACATGTCCGTCCGTCCGTCCAATCACCTCACGTGCGAGAAATCCGACGCGCGTGCTGTTCTGTAACATTCTCCCAACGAGCATCACGAAAACAAAGTAAACCAAATCAGTCACCACATTAGAGCAGGAAGCGTTAATGAGCGGTAATAACTCTGCTGGGCTGTGTATAACTGGGAGGAGTTGAAAACTACAGAATATCGCACGCAGCATGGTGTGAGTTTAAATACAAAACCTGACGTTACATCACTGCTGAAAATAACAACCCTCCCACTATGTTCCGCTTAAAGTCTGACTCACCCGTGTGTCTATCGTTCTCGAATTATTCTGAAGAAATGACGTCATGTGCTTTACTCCTGTGAATCTTCTTGTTTAATCACTATAGCCTCCGAATTGCCGGACCATGTAAGGTGTTAAACTCTAAATACAAAATGCCTTCCTGCCCCCGGATCGTCCCCTATATAATCTCTATCAAATATTATATAACAACGTACGTGGCGAGGGTGGCGCTGTGGCAAAGTGGTTAGCACTGTCGCCTTGCACCTTCAGGATGTGGGTTCGCTTCTCGCCCCTGGTCTGTGTGCATGGAGCTTGCATTTTCTTCCGCTTCGTTCGGTTTATATATATATATATATATATACTCAGCAAAAAAAAAAAGAAACGTCCCTTTTTCAGGTGTTCCTCGCAGTGGGTAAAAGACCACGTGTAACAACACCTGCACAGGATCGGTACATCCAAATATATCACACCTGCGTGACAGGTACAGGATGGCCACAAGAACTGCCCGATACACACGGGAAAACACAATCCCTCCATCAGTGCTCAGACTGTCCGCAATAGGCAGTCCATGAGGAGGAGATGCACTGCAGTACTTCAAGCAGCTGGTGGCCACACCAGATACTGACTGGTACTTTTGATTTTGAGCCTCCCTTCATTCAGGGACACATTGTGAAACTTTTTTAGTTTATGTCTTATGGTGTTGACTCTTTTAGTGTTCATACAAATATTTACACATTAAGTTTACTGAAAGTAAAAACAGTTGAAAGTCAGAGGACGTTTCTTTTTTGCTGAGTATACACTACCGTTCAAAAGTTTTAGAACACTTGCAAATTTCTTTTTTTTTTTTTTTTTTTTTGTTTAGTGATTTATTTTCTACATTCTAGAACAATACAGGGAATTTCAAAACTATAAAATAACACATATGGGATTAAGTAATTACGTAACAACAAGAAACACAACAGTTAGTTGTTATTTTAAGACACAGAGGTCAGCCTTTCTGTAATAGTTCTTGCAAGAACAGTATGTCAAGTGCATTTGCAAAATCTGTCAAGCACCATAATGAAACTGGCTCTCATGAAGGCCGTCCCAGGAGGGCGAGACCAAAACCCACCTCTGCTGCAGACGAGAAGTTCATTTAGAGTTATCAGCCTGAAAAATGACCAATTAACAGCACCTCAAATTAGAGGTGTTATAAAGTCTTTACAGAGCAGAAGTAGCAGAAACATCTCAATATCAACTGTTCAAAGGAGATTAATGCATTTTTTTGGATGCCTTTAGCATTCCTTTACAATGTAGAAAGAAATAAAAATCAGGAACGATCATGGAGTTAGAAAGTGTTCTAAAACTTTTGAACGGTAGTGTGTGTATATATATATATATATATATATATATATATATATATATATATATATATATATATATAAAATAAACGGTTACATAAAACAATTTCTACAATAATATAGGCAACATAAAAACATACATGTTGTATGAAAAAAAACTATTTCATAAACATTTACTCACGATCTATCATGCTTTATCCTGTATTCAGGGTCACAGGGACCTGGAGCCTATCCCAGGAGGCTTAAGGCAGGGTAAACCGACGGGCGACTGGGTGGCCGGGAATCGAACCCAGACCCTGGAGGCATAAGGTGACTGTGCTAACCACTACAAAACTATGCCGCCTTGCGTGAACACATACTGATTAAAGTCATTCATACAGTATTTAGTTATGTTGGTTCAGAAAGATCCAATTAAAATAATATTCAAAAATCAATGCATTTAATATGCCAATGTTTCATTACGGCCTACAAATGTGTCATGTGACTAGGGCTTATTACATAATATTTGATCACAATAAATATGCAAAATTATGTTCTCATATAATTACATTTATACAGTGCATCTAGAAAGTATTTACAGCACTTCGATATTTCCACATTTAGTTATGTTATAGCCTTATTCCAAAATAGATTAAATTCATTATTTTCCTTTAAATTCTACAAACAAATTTATTTAAAAAAATGTATTTAATATAAAAAATAATGAAATAAATTACCTGTACATAAGTATTCACAGGCTTTGCCACTCAAATTTAGCTCAAGTGGATCCTGTTTCCACTGATCATTCTTGAAATGTTTCTACAACTTGATTGAAGTCAGCTGGTAATACATTCAGTTGATTGGACATGATTTGTAAAGGCACACACCTGTCTATATAAGGTGCCACAGTTAACACTGCATATACAGTCCAAGGAATTGTCTGTAGACCTCCGAGACTGTATCGAGGCACAGATCTGGGGAAGGGTACAGAAAAATTTCTGCAGCACTGAAGGTCCCAATGAGCACAGTGGCCTCCATCATCTATAAATAAGAGAAGTTTAGAACCGTCAGGGAAGGTGACCAAGAACCCGATGGTCACTTGTGAAAGAGCTCCAGAATTTATCTGTGGAGAGAGGAGAACCTCCCAGAAGAACAACCATCTCTGCAGCACTCCACCAATCAGGCCTGTATGGTACAGTCCTCAGACGGAAGCCACTCTTTAGTAAAAGGCACAAAGGCACCTGAAGGACTCTCAGACTGTGAGAAACAAAAAGTTTTTGTTGAAGCACCTTTGGCACCAATTACAGCCTCAAGTCTTTTTGAGTATAAAGCAACAAGAAAAAGGTTGTCCTGGGTGTGAGGGGTCTGTAGAGATTTTTTGTTTCCTGCTTTTTGTAGATTACAAATCATGGTGAGGGGGCAGGGAAGCTCCAATTATTATTATTATTATTATTATTATTATTATTATTATTATTATTAATTAATTACTATTACTGTACAGTATATAGACTCCCTCCTGGGAGCCCCTGTTAACTTTAAACAAATACTTATTAACAGTCTTATAATGATAATTGGTGTTTTTTTCATCTTCATGAGATTCTTCTTACTGATAATTTTAATAAAAAAATATATAGTTGTAAGCATCAATGAGCAGGCCCAAGCACTCTGTACCATCACCACCCAGACACACCACATAACCTCTTTGACTTTTGAGCGTGTTAAGACCTACAAAAAGCCATCACCACCTGGGTGCACCGCACAACTTGCACACATCACACAATATGACGCAGTAGGGCTGAAATCAGCTTGGGCTCTAAATATTGTTCATGTTAAATGTGTGTGTGTGTGTGTGTGTGTGTGTGTGTGTGTGTGTGTGTGTGTAGAATAATGGAAAATTAATGTTAAGTCCTCCAAAAAGCTGGTGTGTGTGTACATGTGTACGAGTGAGAGATGTGAGTGTGTGAGTGTTAACATTTGTGATGTAAGTGTGTATATGTGTGTGATGTATGAGTGTGTTTATGTGTGCATGCGTATGTGTGTGTGTCTGTGAGACAGAGATGTAAGTGTATAAGTGTTAACATTTGTGATGTGTACGTGAGAAAGATGTGTATGTGTGTGTGCGTGGTAACATTTGTAATGTGTACGTGTGCAGAATAGGCCGCAGATGCTGGAAAAAAAGCATCAATGTACAATGTTCCTCAGTGTGATGTCACTGAACATTATGTCACTCAATATAATGTCACACAGAAAGTTATTAACCTTTAAGTTATTAACCTTAAGTTTAAGGCCGCCCCGTTTAAGATATCAAAAAACCCTCTACAATTTTTGTAGACGAAAAATAACTGATTTCCTCTTGAGTTGAGCCCGTGACACGCCCCGTGTCACACGACTCTCAGCCATCCTAATGGCAGCAGTTTCCAACCTGTCTGCCAGTTTTTTAAACATGTCCCCCAAAGAGGCAAAAACAAGAGCAAGACCCCCGTGGAAAAAAAAAAAAAAAACTTGGCAAAACAACAGGGTTCTGTGCACCCTATAGTGGGCCTTGGGTCATAAATATTTGTAATGCGTCGTACCACAACTCATGAAAATTTACTTTAAAAACATTCTCAGCAAGACCCTTGAAAAGCTCAAGGAAACCTAGACTTTGACATTGTCCAGTCGAGTCTAACTCATCCTAAATTTATATTGTACTAGCGTAAAAACCTGTCATTGACAGGTAAAGAGTTTACAGAAATAGTTAAAAGGTTAAAGCTAAAAATAAGCTGATCAGCATTTGACACATAACTGCTCATAACTCCTTCATATTGCATAACCTATACAGCAGATTATCCACCTGAGTACATCTTCCACTTATATGTCACCCCTTAAAATATGTATTCACCGCTGCCGTTTCCATCCTTTTTGCCAAATCTACACTAATCTGTTCTTCCACATTCCTCTTCTGGACTCAATACTTTTCCATCACCTACTTTATATGGTGGTAAATTTAAACATATTGTTTTTGCACACTTTAATATCTACCTTGCAATCTACAATGGAAACTTTCCAAATGGTTCATATTTTGATCTTCAAAATATCACTAACAGCATGTAAAATAATTTTGAGCGAAGAGAGGAAGAAGGGAAGAAAAAGGGAAAGAGCCCAAGAAAGAAAGACAGGCAGACATAATAAATACAGCAACATTGTTAGCTACTATTACCCTTGATAAAAACAAAAAGCTAATCATTCTTTCATTTGCTATAAAGGTAAGAGTTTCCACAGGAAATGAAAGCCTGCAATAGCTTTCATAGCTATTCATAGCATGAATATGAGAGTAAGCATACCTTCTGCCTGCACGGCAACTTAATAAAGCTTTGTTCACTTAGCAGCAGTAAGTAAATGAAAGCATTTAAAACACAAGCTGTGTGTTCAATCTTAGCTTATATAGCTTAATGCTGTGCTAATTATAATGTAATATTTTCATGGTATGGCCTAATACTATAAACTAGCCTACAAATGGAATCTGCAATATAAAAATTTTAAATAGTATGTCTAGAATTAGATTTGTAAAGTATATTGTAACCTGTACATTTTAATTGTATTAATTTGTTTTCATTCTTTTGTAACATTCCAAAAAATGGAAATTTAATCCAAATGCCCCCCCCCCAAAAAAAAAAATTAATAAAGGAATGTCTTTTTCGTGTTTTTCTGAAGTTCTAAAAATGACTAGAAGGTGAATCATTCAATCAGACTTTTTTTTTCTCCTGCTGCCATGCTAGTTCTTGACTAGTTTAATTCAAGCCCTCTCTTGGTGGGTAGAATACACAAATCCTGTACTTGTACTTGTACCTGTAGAGAAACCCTAGTTAAAATATTTCTAACATAAAAGTAAAAGTTCTTCTTTTGTCTGTGTAGCTTTACAGTCGTTCGTCTTCGCTCGTCTGTGTAGATTCATAGTCAGCCAGGTGAGCTTCTTTGGAAGTTGAGTCATGTCAACTGGAATTTTTTCTTGTTAGGTAGAAATGCTTCACTACTCATCCAAGTGGCTTCTTCGGTCTGAGGTAAGTTGGTAAGTTACTCATATTTGAGGCCTCCATGGTCAAAGGATTCTCCCTTGTCTGAAAAGGCTGATTATGTGAACAATGGAAGGTGAGGTCCTTAGAGAGTGTGGAGGTGATAGAGCTGTTAAGAAGAAAATTGGAGAGAGTTGTTAAGGTGTGATGAGCGAAGAGAGCGAAGGGGAGTCCTTAAGTAAAATACAAATATAAAGTCCTACCTTTACATACGTATTTCACTTAAAGTACAAAAATACTGCTAGTACTACTTTTGAATTTACCTAAGTATCAAAAGTACCATAAACTCTGTATGAAGACTTGTTCATTGAAGGTAAAAAAACTTACAAAACTTGTTCATTGAAGACAAGCGGAACTGTGGCTTAGTGGGTAACCCTGTCGCTTTGCACCTCCAGGGTCCAGGTTTGATTCCTGCTTTGGGCATGTGCTTGGGTCTCCCTGTGCATGGTGGGTTTCCTCAGGGTGCTCCAATTTTCAAAAACATCCAAATTGAGCTATTTGCCATTCACACATTGCCGATAGAGTGTGAATAAGCATGTGAGTGTGTGTATGTGTGTGCCCTGCGATGGATTGGCACTCCTTTCGGGGTGTACCTTGGCTTCTGCCAAAGCAGGATAAAGCAGGATACTGGATAAAGCAGTATAGACGATGAGTGAGGGAATAAGTTGATCGGAGATGAAGACTTACAAAGACTTTTGAAGACTTACAAAGATTAGCTGATTTAAAATGAATACTTATGAAAAGTTCTTGATTCAAGACTTATAATAGCTCACAGCAGACTTCAAGTCATAGCAAATCTCTCTCTCTCCTTCCTGGCTTGTTAACATGCTGTTTTTGTCACTGTCTCAAACTATCTCTGGTTCTTATTTCAAACACCTGCTACATGATTGACCATTTCATGGAGAGGGGGCAAATCATGCAATTATGCATAATACTCAGCAGGTGGGGTGGAATATTACTGCTTCAAAGTCTACTGCCATTATGTAAAGCCAACGCCATGCACGAAGGTAGTAAAGTATAGTACAGATGTGTGTTGTAGTATATAGTGGAGTAAAAGTACTATATAAAAGTTACCTTCCACCTCTGCTGCCGAACTTAGGGTATGTCTGTGTAAGTTTCTTATTCCTCTACCTATTCTGTGCCCTAAATTTGAACTTCGTTTTCATTTTTACAGTACATTTCATTCGATTGTCTGCTAGTCATTACAGAGGTGATGGTTCATTTGGAGATCTTTTATCTCTGCCTGCAATCTCTTCTTGTACAATACCCAAAGACATCACTGGCAGCTAGCAAATTACGAAATCCTGGTCACCCCGCACCCTTTCTGCTAAAGCAAGTGCTTGTAAGCGGGGTGTAGATGCTTGCTAGTTCTCTTAGGTTAAATATTTTGAAAATATCTCATTGTTGGAACAGGTTGTAAATCCTGTAATGCCACCCCTTGAGTTGGGCTTAATTCTTACTCAGTTCCTGTAAGCAAGACCTTTTATTAATCTTTTCTATTCAAATCACATTTTAAATTTCCTCAGGTCTTTACCTGTTGATATTTACTTCACTATTGAGGTGCAACTTGTAAAATATGCCACTACTGCTATCTTATGTACATTAAACAGCAATTTTACATGAGCGATTTCTGCTGTTCTATCATTTAAAGATTAACCTTTCGGTCTGATAATATGTTGATTTTACAGGATTGTAACATTCATAGTTTCTTCCCATCAATACCTGTAGACAGTTTTAATTTCATGTTGACTCATTTTAACTCGTTTAGTTAGTATCAGTTTCAATACACCAGAAGGACCGTATTCTTTTTTTTTTTTTTTGCCATCATCTGGTTTCTTGTTTTAATCATAAACTTGATATTGCTGTCTTTGGTCATTCTATGGTCTGTTCTGTTTTCTCTCCTTTCTAACCCTCTTTAGTCCCACTCTGTTATTTGATTTATAAATACATACATAGCCACTTGTTTTTCTATCACTTAGAATCTATCACTATTTTTCTTGTGAAATCACTTACCATGTAACTTGGATGCTTTTTTTGCATTTTAGAGCTGTCTAGAAATTTTTATTTAAAAAACACATGGAAACAATTTTCCATGCTTTTATTTATTCCTGGCTGGATACAATATATTGGGTGGTTACATTCTACCCTTGCTAGACTTCAACTGGTTCAAAATGCAGCCTCAGACTTTAACTAAAGCAAAGAAAAGACAACACTACAGTAGGGACACAGGATCTAGTGATCTAGTTGAGTTCCAGATCTGGGTGCTTGCTAGCCTGAACTGAGAATACAGAATTGACCAAGCTTCTTACTATATTATCGACTTGCTAAGCCCAGATCTACTAGGTTCTTTTCACAACAACTTCTTTTAGAGTGCTTTCACACTTGGCTTGATTACTCATAATGTGTTTTGACATTAGTAATGTTTTCCATACCTGAGGCCACAGTATGCACTTGGGTGATTTGTGATTTTCAAATAAACAAAAAGAGAAGAAGAGTGTACAAGGAGTTTTACACATTATAAAACAGTGGTCCACTTCTGTGTTTTGGTACGATTCACTATTTTCAAACAATGCACCTTTTTAAGTGAACTTGAGCAAGGTACACTGTAGGGAAAGTTGATATTATGCAAATAACCAGATGATGGGTCCAGTGTACTCTGATTTGTGCCTGGGTCTGTAGGGTCAAAGCACTCTTAGTTCCTGACTGTCAGTAGAAAACCGAAGTTTTTGCTAGCCCAAATGGGATAGCTTTCCAGTTCTGCCCCAATATTGACAATTCTAAATTTAAAGACCTAGCTTTCATCTCTTGCTTTAATTTAATTTGAGGTTGCCCTAGGTCAGGGGTCGCAACCTTAAACACAGAAAAGAAAACACCCGGAACCATAAAACAATTTGTCTTTCTTGGTTTTAAACATGTTTTATTTTAATGTTACAAGATCACCATAATCTTTAAATTTTTAATTACATTTAAAGCATGTAACAAACTAAAATGAAATAAATTTTAATTAAACACTTATTATGTATTTTCCAAAGTCACAGGAAGCCGCAGCAGGGGGCTGCGCGTTGCTGACCTCTGACCTAGGTGTTACCCTAACTATTTGTTTACATATTATAATATTTATTATTTAATATTCATTTATTCCATATTTCATTGTATATTTTAACATCTTATTTATGTTTAAAATTTATGGTGTGTATGCATTTTGCAATTTATGCTTATGTGTTTGTGTAAATGTCTACTAAAAAAAGCATTTTGGGTATTTTTTTTTAAATGTACAATACCAATCAATTGGCTCGATTTGAATTGCCTTGTATACTCACATTTACTCTTTGCTGAGTGAATACACCTTTTTGCTCAAACTCAGCCAGAGCAGTTGTGGGTTAATGGTTGAGGCATTATAGTAGGTTACTGATGTGAAAGTTGGGGGTTCACACCCTATCACTGTCAAAATGTCTCTGTCAGGCAACTTAATAAAGCCCTTGACTTTCTCTGCTCTAGTGCACTGTATTGTGTCAAACCAGAGCTTCCTAACCACCGGGAAGGTGGTATAAGAAATTAATTTTGATTAATGTGACAAATAAATTTTACATTCATGTCACTTTTACATTAATTACAATGAAAAGAAATACTAATAATTTTTTACATATGTGAGTCTGGTTTCTCTCAAGGTTTCTCCCCATTGCCAGTCAGGGAGAAGAGAAGCGCAGGCCGTGTCAATCATACATACTCAAGATGTCAACCAATGTTCCGCACTAAGAATCAAAAACAGGAAGTTGCAAAGAAAGATAGAAATGAGCCACTTGAATTCTGTAACTGAGATTAACCTCTTTTAAAGTGATAAAAAATTGTCATCTGAGGAAGATTTTCCTTGCCACTGTTGCCCTTTGACAATCAGATTTTTTGATTTATTCATAGTTCCTCATTTTAATTTTATAAAGTTTTCTAACTTTGAACTCATTTCCCTATTTTTCTTTTGATTCTGTAATGCAGAACTGAGAAATACTCCTGAGAAAAACGGTATCACTCCCTGAAACAGCAATCATTCTTCACAACAAGACATTTACACCAAATAAGCAGAGTGGACTCTGCCATTACCAAATATTTTGCTTGAGGATTTTATATTGAAATGTTAGTTTATTGTATTGGATGTAAAATCTCTGTTACATGGTGTGGGTTAGAGAGCAGCACCAATGGATGTAATAACACTTATCAGACCCCTTATGTAGGGCTTCTGAGGGGGTCAGCGAAATAGAGGTATGTAAGAGTGTTTATGATAGACACGAGAAGACCTACTCATTTGGAGATAGCTTGGGATTATTAATTGGGGAACTAAAAAGGTAGAAAGACGATGAGAAAACATAAGAAAACTGAATACAGTTCTCCTGAAAACGTTCTCCTTGAGACCGAACGGGGCTTTGAAAACCCTTGTCCTCTCTGAAGAAGTAGACCCTTTCTGAGTGCTTTATGTGTGATTTTATATTTGTTTTTAATTTAAACTCAGAGCCCATGCGTATCAGATGGCGTGCCGCCCTCTGTCTGCCAGCCCACCGCTTTTAAAGTCGTTGGCTGGGTCTTTGCCTTGTCTTCATCTTTGACGTATGCTTTTGCCCTGAAACCTTACTGGGTTCTACCTAATGTTCGCACATTGTACTCAGGTATCAAGGTCCCTTAAATAGATATTGTGCCAGGAGCAGCGAGTACTCGCTGATTGCGTCTTTGGCAGCTAGGCGTCTACGTAGCTGCAGCTCTGCCTGTTCAGAACTCTACGGGGTAGCCGCCTGAAGATCTGCCTGTTCTAAACAGTGCTGGTAGTTGTCTCATCTGTTTATTGTATACTGTTCCAGAATTATAATAGAATTTATTCTGGTGTTTTATTCCTTCTGGTGAAGTCTTCTTTTGGTTGTTGACTTGACACAGACACAGAAGTAGACTCTTTCTAATGCTACTGTGGTGGATTTTTTATTCTCCCCACATCAAAGTTGCCCTAATTTAAAATATTAAACAAATACTGTAACTTTAGTAAAATAAATCAAAGAAAGACTTCAGACTCCGTGCAGATCTAGATGAAGTAAGAACCAAGTTTTATTGCAGCAACAAAACAAAGTGAGCCAGCCCTGAAAATGCTTAGGATGTAACTCCAAGCATCGCCCAATAAAAATCAATTTTCTATACTACGTCATATACCTCGTCATCTGACTCCACCTCCTACTGATATTATTTATACTGATATTATGATAGATTTCTATTATCTTTTCACTTTTCTTGTTCAACTTAAAAAAATATGGGGTGGCGCTTACGTTAACTATAAATTCTTGGTGCTTCCGGTTTATTCTACAGTTTTCAAGACACATTATTTTTAACTATTTGTCTTATTTTATTAATTTTGTTGTATTTACGTGTTTTATTTTGTTTTCTATAGCTAATCGCATCTGCACGAATGATCATTACGTCCCTCCAAACGACTCGGACAGCCAGAGCAGTCCGGTTCACAGCCCTACTGACTACACTCCTGTCATGGACCGGGCCTCGGTGAGTTTTGCTGAGGATGAGCCCGAGCCA
Source organism: Clarias gariepinus (assembly GCF_024256425.1). Taxonomy (NCBI): domain Eukaryota; kingdom Metazoa; phylum Chordata; class Actinopteri; order Siluriformes; family Clariidae; genus Clarias; species Clarias gariepinus. The sequence continues at coordinate 5,812,305 of NC_071103.1, read as the reverse complement.
TCTGGATCGCTATTGCAGTTTCTAGAGGAGACAGGGCTTACTTTTTTTAAAAAGGATGACTCCAAACCTGGTCCTTCTAAAAGACCTCGTGTGGATAGCCCTTATTCATTTTCTTTTAGGCCCGTACGGCCCGAGTCTACTACTCCGGCTCCGGCGGTCCTAAAACCTGTTTGTCATGTTAATGTTGGTACCCAGACCGATTCTAAAGTGTCTGTTGGCACCCAAACAGCTTCTACTCCCGCGCCTGTGCCAATTTTAAATCGCTGTGTTTTTGTTCCTCTCACTGATCTTCAAATTGGTTTTGTCCTGCCTCAAAGGAGGTCAGATACTTGAAGTTTATGCATTTCATTATGCTATTGATGCTTACCCAGGCCCCCTATATTTTGTACTTTTATTTTGGGCCTTAAACTTTGTATTTTTATATTTCTTACTATGTAGATGCACATACTATTTTATTTTTTGTGTCTACTCTTATTAAACCTATTATTCATATAACTGTGTGTGTGTGTGTGTCTTTTTTTGGCTATTTGTCTGTGTCTCTTTGATTTGACATATTGCACGTGTATCCAATGCCTGTTACATCACAGTAAGGTCTGCTGAGCTTGTGTCGTGTCTAGGTTACTATGACATCATGTGCATCTCATATCTAAGATGGCTGCAAGTCTAAGGTTTGTTAGGTACATACCGATCCTTGTTACTGTGACATCACATTGTCCCTGCCTTACCTCTGTTATCCTCACCTTACCTCTATAAGTCTTAACCAAAGTACAAGTATTTTTAATTAAAATATGCTTACACTACAATAAATTTGAATAAATCAATCATAGATAACAGATCCGAATTTCACCTTTTATTTCAGAATATTTACAATAAAATGTTTTTAAAACCTTAGAACATAGTACTTTTTGTTTGAGTAGGTGACTGGTGCCAAGATGTGCTCTGTAGTAATACTTTTTTTCAAATTATTAGGCTCTAAATGACATGGTAATTGGGCATCTCCCATACAACAATTCAAAAAGTCCTGAAATTAATGTAACCACTGGTGTACCAACAATCGGACATCTAGGCCGTACCAACCATATGTACGTACGTACAGTAGATGTCAACCAAAGTTCAGCAGTAAGAATCACAAACAGGTATTTGCAAGGAAAGACAGAAATGAGCCACTTTAATTCTGTAACTGAAATTAACCTCTTCCTAAATGATAAAAAAAACAAATTGTGGAGAGAAAAAGAAGCTGCTCCTGATCTAACACACACTGCTGGTTATACCGCCATCGCCTGGTCTTGCATGGCTGCTTCTGTAATGAGCTGTTAAGCTAAATCACACATCTCTAGTGATAGTCTAACTAACTGTAAGTTTTTCAGTTGCATAATTGAATAAACGAGTCGCTCGGTCTGTCCGCTGGTGACAGGAGAGACAAAGTCAATCACACCAAGACGGTATCTGTCAGAAAAGTATCTATTTATTAACCTCAAAACAAAGAGTATTTATTTGCTTAGCCAAACACGTGTGTCATCTACATTCGTTACTAAATACTTTTAAAGAAAAGCTTTAAATACAAGAGCACACACACAAAAGCAACAGTCCGGTGATCGCTTGACTCATGTAGGCAAAGGATATGTAACCAACCAACCAAGAAATTATTTCCCTTCATTTATTTTATGACTATCCATTCCATTTATTTTATACTATCTATAATCACTTACTGTAAAAATAGGGTCTCACACTATATATGTCATGGTGTAAGCTGTTACATAGTGCTAACACATTTAGGTACAAATATCAGGAAATTAAATGTGAAATTCTGAAGAGTTGTATAATTTTTATGTTTTGATCTCAAACCCAAAACTCAAGTGTATAGAAAAAAAAATAACCGTCTTTGCCATTAAAATGCTTTTAGAGTTACGATAAATGAGTATTAATAAGAACTATTACTACTAAAGATACTGATGCGATAACTGACAGCCACTTGTTACACCAGAATTAATTACATGTTTCACCGCAAAAGAGATACATACATACTTTCATATGTGTGCATGGTTTGTCCAGATGTGTGCATGGTTTGTCCAGATGTGTGCATGGTTTATGTTACACGTGAAGTGGAAGAAATAAAAAGAAAACTGGACAGAAACAATTAACTGTGTAGCAAATTAATTAAAGCACTATTTATTTATAATTCACAGCCTTTAGTTATATATAAAGGCAATCGAAAACAACAGGAAAGTTCTTAAACATTATGGAAAATTCATGCTTTATGCTTGCTTAAATTCATATGCAGTTCGATAAATTGGAGCACTACTACTGTATTTAATAATAATCAAATCTACATATTTTTAATCTTTAGTACATTTATCAAACATTTCTCTTTTAATCTAGTAGAGTGCAAATATTTTCAGATCTTTATACATACATATTCTTATAACATCCTTATACTGTATGTCATGTATAACTGAAGATTGACTAGATGACATATCAAAACCAAAACATTGATCAATCAGACTTGTTCAGTAATTTCATATGTACAGTAGCATATGTGCATGAGCCCATCTCAACCTTATATTCGAACGTTCCTACCTAGATAGCAAGTAAAAACTCCAATCCAGATCTGCCATAGATGTGACGCGGATCTGCCTGAGGCGAGGCAAAGCAAATCCAAGTCTGTTCAGGATCCTAGTCTATTGCTATATTCACAACATTTAGGGTACGCATAGACAAGACAGGCATTTTGATTGATTTGAAAGCTATATGAGATAATTAAAATGTAATCATAATAAGGAAAATAGATAACACTTTAAGTCGTTCCCTCTAAATGGCACTGTGTTGTCCTTTAGACTATTACTGTTAGGTTAAAATGGAAATTTATGTTCTATTTAGTTTCCTGCTTCACCTACACTTTGTATACAGCGGAGGGGATTTCTTAAGGTAAAATTTCGTATTGCGAAATGTAAGCCACCCAAAAATATTACTAATATTACCAATTTCTAACACTATAATCATTTTTTGCACATATGCAGATTGCTCTTGGCACCGGATGCTTCAAAACAAAACTCCCATTTCTTCTTGCTACCGTCTTTGCTTAACTAAATTTTGCACAAAATGCAAACAAACCCACAAAAATATGCAAAATCGCTTTGCTTGGCTGATGTAATTTATCTGCCATCCGATTCGACTCAGTTTGTTCACTCGTATGCCAAAAATGCTTCATATGCCCTGGCAAATTTGATGCAAAATTCTAGTTCTTATAAGATGGGGAGTTCATATACTGAGCTGCCACTGTAAGGTACCAGATGGTCATGTGTCTGTTCTATTTTCACTGTTTCTTCTTCTTTGTCTTTCGGCTGTTCCCTTTCAGGGGTCGCCACAGCGAATCATCTGCCTCCATCTAACCCTATCCTCTGCTTCCTCTTCTCTCACACCAACTAACTTCATGTCCCCTCTCACTGCATCCATAAATCTCCTCTTTGGTCTTCCTCTAGATCTCCTGCCTGGCAGTTCCAACCTCAGCATCCTTCTACCGATATATTCACCATCTCTCCTCTGAACGTGTCCAAACCACCTTAATCTGGCCTCTCTGACTTTATCTCCAAAACATCTAATGTGGGTTGTCCCTCTGATGAACTCATTCTTCATTCTCTCCATCCTTGTCACTCCCAAAGAGAACCTCAACATCTTCAGCTTTGCTACCTCCAACTCTGCCTCCTGTCTTTTCTTCAGCACCACTGTCTCTAAGCCATAGAGCATTGCTGGTATTTTCACTGTTTATTATTGTGTTAGTTATAGCAGTTTCTCAGTCCAAGATTTAAGATTTGTTGTGTTTATTTGTGTACAATAAGTTTAAAGAAATTCTGCCTGCATTTACACCCTGCCTCTACCCAAATCTCTAGCTGCTTTAAATATTACAGGAAGATGCAACTTGTGTTCATGTGGATGTTCAGTCACATGGTGCTACATAGATAACAATTTAATAACTATTTAATGTACCTTCTGCGTGCACAAAAAGAAACTTCAAATAATCAACAATGTTTCATGCATTTACATATAACCGAAAGCAAATATAATGAAAAGATTGTTGCTATATAGTTTAAACATTTTTATATTAACTATATTCTCATATTATATAAAAAAGATACATATAGTATGTGTCTAAAGGTATTCGGACACCTAGTCAGCACATATTTTGTCAAAAGCCAAATGCTTCGGTATGATTAAACATTACTTTTTCTCTTTATTAGAACTAAGAAATCGAAACACATTCAAATAAGACAAAGCCCATGGAAACAAATTGAGGTCAATAAAAATATGCCAGGGGAAAAAAACTTTCATGCCAGGGGAAACTGCACAGTTCATTGACCACAGAAAGTATCTTATATGAATTTGAACACAAAGTTTTAGTTTTTCTCATGCAACATGAGTGCCTGATGTGACCAAGGTTTTAAAATGGAATAATTAACAAAAATGTAAAAAAGTGCATTTAAAAGTAAGCTGTACTTACCTGAACGCAGGGACATATATATAACACAAACAAACCTAATTTGACCCCTTTTTTTACTTGTACTGTACATAAGCAATTAGTTTAAAGCATTTATTATATATAATCCAGGAGAGACTCGTGTTCTTCTATCATTCAGACACCAGCTGAGCGTTCGTCCACACTTGTTGTCCGTGAATATACCGAGCCTGCTGCCTGGGTCATGTAGCTCTTCATACACTGCACATGGACAAATGGTGTTTGACGCAAGAGCCTAACAAGGTGATTTCTGAACTTTTCACCCACAAACACGTAGAGGAACGGATTAAGGCAGCTGTGTGAGTACGCCACGGCTTCAGTGGCTTGCAGCATCAGTTGGATCCTTTTGCTGAGCTCACACTCTGAAGGCAGGATGTGCTTCAGTTCCAGTGCTTTGAGGAGTGCTGCAATGTTGTACGGTATCCAGCAGCAGAAGAAGACCACCATGACCACAACAACAAGACGAACAGCCAGTTTCTTGGATGTACGAAGAGCCTGCAGTCTCTGGAGCACCATCGTGTAGCAAAATCCCACAACAATCAGTGGAATCAGCATTCCCAAAACATTCATTTTAATAAAAGCTGCAATTCTCACATAATTGTGATTTTCATCTTTTGGATAAGCATTGCAAATATTTTTTTCATCATAGGGTTCAATTCCAATATAGCGTAGCTCAGGAAATGATGCTGCAACAGCTATAATCCAGATCACCACACTAGCAAAAATCCCATATGTTTTTGTTCGGATTCTCAAGGCAAACACAGCATGAACGATAGCCAAGTATCTGTCGATGCTCATCAGCACAATAAAGAAAATTCCAGCATAAAATCCAATGTAGTACACACCGAAAACCAGAATGCACATGGCGTTACCGAAAACCCAGGTATCTCTGGCATAGTGAGCCAGGAAGGGGAGAGTGAAGATTAGTAGGAGGTCAGCGATGGCCAGGTTCAGGAGAGACACATCAGTCATGCTTTTTATCTGAGCACTTCCCAGGATCACCCACAGCACCAGCATGTTGCCAAAAAAGCCTACCACGAAGAACACAGAGTAGAGCACTGGGAGAAAATAGATTGGATGGGATGCATAATCGCATGGTTCTGGAGGAAAATCAGTATAATTAATATCATAGTATTCAGAGTAATCATATGTTGCCGTCATGCTGAAAAAAATGAGAAAAAAGATAAAACATGAGGTTCGACACGCACACATATTCAGATTTTGCTTTAAAGATGTAATACTAAAATTATGAACATCTGCATTTAGAGCTTAGACATAACTGTGGATTTATGCATTATACAGATGTGTGATTTTTAGATATGGGTAAAGTTTCAGAAAATAAAGACGTGTCTCAGTTCTGTGTAATTCTTACATTGGACATGAACTAAGTTCCACTGTCTAACAGTTTTATGTAGCAATGATATATTATGCTAAAAGTATTTATTTATTTCTTTTTTTTTTTTTTTTTTTTTTTTGGAGGGGTTGGGGAGCAATAGATACATCCAAGATTTATAGAATGACATTCAAATGCACATAAATAAATATATTTTTTAATTTATCTATTTACTCATTTATTAGACTTATGATATGTCCTAAGTCTTGGAGCCTTGAGCAAATGTATCATTTATCACATAGTTGTTATTTTGTTGTGTCATATTTTGAGTGTTTTTAAATTGGATGTCACTGCTATCATGTTACTGCAAAAATAATTACCTGCATATATAAACAATTAACCTAACCTAACCTAACCTAACCTAACCTAACCCAACCCAACAAACCTAATAAACATGTCACTTATTAATCACCAGGCTTATTAATTTGTGGTCTCCTCTCTTTAAATATTATAAATTATGCCCACATCCTGTTTGTTGCAATTTTACAAGCTTGATTTGGCATATTGTGGTTTGGTGCGTGCTTGACTTTCACATTACATATGCAAGCGTAGGTTATTTATTGTGACATGTAACAGGGATAAACAGTCTCAAGACTATGAACAGGAGCGTTATCTTTAAAAATAAACTAGAAGCTAATGCACAAAAACATCACAGATGCTAGACAAAGACAACCCGCCAGTTGGAACGTAAATGCACAAACTGTTTCAGGAGAAAACTCAGAACAAATCAAGAACCACATATGGAGATGAGAACTAATGGCAAGACCTGAGTGGAGGCAAGACGTGAATCAAAACAACGAGGATGTGCCATTGGAAACAATGTATGCTGTGGCTCTCATAACAAGGGGGATAAACTGACAAACATGAGTGGGTGATTAAAAAAAAAAATTATTTAACTTTTTAATTTAAGTCAGGATTCTGAATGCAACCCATGTCCTTGTTTTTGATTGAACAAGCATTTTCAACAAAGTGGATTTACAGTAAATTTGCTTGTCTTGTTAAAAAAAAAACACAAAAAAATGCACGTACTACTGTAGTTGTGTTAATTCAAAACTAGAACAAAAAACATTTAAACTGAAAGTCCACACATTGTAAATGATGTTCTCAATATTTCATGTGAAAACACTAATATTAATAAATCTAAGTTGTTTTACTTCATTAAATCCTGTTCCATTACATAAATAGAGCACCTGCTTATAGCACCAATAACATAACTAATGTTAATCTGGATGTTATTAGTCACATTATGAGCTATTTTTAAAGAAATAAAACACCACATTCATTTCTAGAGAGAACTAATGATGAGCTTTCGTAAGAAACATTTAGATATCATAGATTTACTTTTACTTTTTTTACTTTTACTGCTCACCTACTGTACATATCAGAGGCTCTAATGTTGTAGTGCACAAAATACATGACCATACACCCCATTTCGAAGCACCACAAAACAGTTGATTTGCTTTAATAATGGATTTGACTACTGATTGGAATGTAATATGTGCATACCTCAATGTTGTGTTTCCCATCAAAAGATTATCAGTGCTGATTCCCACTGTTGCCATTCGAGTCTATTAGATGCTATAGAAAAAATAAAATAATAAATAAATATATATATATATATATATATATATATATATAGATAGATAGATAGATAGATAGATAGATAGATAGATAGATAGAAAATTAAGGAATATAAAACATAAACTTGACTGAAAACCACCTGTAATGTTAAATGTCAGCTCAAAAAATGAGTCAGTAAACCACTGAACTAAAGAGTCTGTACTTAAAATAAGTGTAGTAGTTTAAACTTTAAAGATAAACCAAAAACACAGGGGTAAAGACTAATGCATTAAGCAGTGAACCAAATAACACAACACACAACATGTATATGATTTACGCCACATATAACAATAATTCAGATAAAACTCTTTTGCTACATACTTACAAAATTAAATAAGAGACTTGTCCTTTGTGACTGAAACTCACAACTTAAAATGAGATACTGATGTCTGAGGTTTCTGGTTTTCACACTTCTGTTTTTGTGACGACACCAGGGGCTCTATGGAGATCCGCGTGAAGTTAGCCTATTAGATTGCCCTTCTAAGAGTTCTAATGTTCTCTTTTGCAAGAAGCACTGAGCTTGTGGTTGTATGCTAAGCTTACTGATACTCAGGAAGGCTTGTGGTAATGAGATAGAAGGTGTTTTTTGTCAGGAGAGGTAGGCTGAATTTTAGTAGTGAATTGAAAACAGTGTGGCCTGCAAAACATCCAATCAATTAATCAAATATGTACTTCAATATTAATTATGTCATTGCACGATGACAATGATTATTAATGCGTCCATAGTTTGGACAGCCAGGCCAATTTCCTCATGTTTGTACATACATTTTGGATCAAAGACTTCACCAACTGTAAATGGTGATTTGTATGAAAGATGCTGCACATTGTAATAATATGGTGATATGTTCTTTGGGAAGATGTTTACTTAACTTTAATGCAAAGAGGACATAAAAGAGAATAAAGCCCTTCAAGCTTCAACACTCTTAGCATTAGTTGCAAGACATTATCAGATGTTTATGCTCTGATTCTCTTCATTATTCTCTATGTAATTTGTACTAATCTCCAAAATGTAATGTCGCTTATTCAGTCTGAATAGTGATCACCACATTGTTATTTATTGAAAATCTAATCTAACCATGAACTTTAGCAAGCCAAAATATATAGGGTAAAAAAAAACGTCTATCGTCTTCTTTACCACAGACAGAAACCACAAAACTGGCAAATTGAGCCGGAAAATGTGAAACACCTTGCTGTATTTTACCACTGTCTGAAAGATTTTACCCTTGAAGTTTTTGACTCTACCCCCCACATCCGTTTACATCTTTAACCATCTCACTAATAGGAGGGGACCCTCCCCAAAGTCTTGTCAATTTCACACCATCTACCTTTGCAACCGATTGTACGGAACAGGTTCTCATGCTCAGCTGCTCCACCAAAACTCAGCCACTATGGAAGACCTCATACAGAAGAAGCTGCATCCAGTGCCCCAGCAACATCCATGCATGAGCCAGAAGCTACATGGTAATCTTAAAAAAAGTTTGCTTAAACTTGGATTCTTAAACACAGTATCTACAGTGTTTTTTTTCCCCATTAATTGTAAGGTTTTTTTTATGCAATGTTCAAACCTCTTTGTTTGTTTACTTCAGGGATGTGGATAAAATAAGAATGGTGCTCTCATTACGCATTGGAACTGAGGAAGTGAAAGTTGAAGTGGTGTCATTGCTGCTCATGCTACATGTTTCCATTTGTCTTCGAGCAAGACTTTGCTCATCAAATCTCCAGGAAAGTTAGCATGGCTGCTAAAATAAGTTTCAGACTGTTCCAGGTTGTGAACTGATATTACTAAAACAGGAAGAGTGGAAACAAACAACCTTAAAAAGGCAGTGTTTTACCAGGGCATCAATGCTATAAAAAGCCGAAATTAAAAACAAGTTAAGTTCTTGTATACTGTGATGACTAACTGTCTTTTTATAGGCATATATATATATATTGTGGCGTGGGCGGGGCGGCGGCTGACGACCAGCATGCCTTGCGGGGATGTCGGTGTGTTCACCATGATGGAGAAAGGTGTTTGGGTTAGTGGCTTCGGCCCTGTTTGTGTGTGTGGGGGTGTGACGTGTGAAATGTGAAATGTGCTCCAGTTCAGGCTGACGCTGAATTGGATGTAGGCTCCTGAGTGAAGGTGCTGCTCATGCTATACCTGCTGTGTGCCCATTAAAGTACTCCCAGCCATTGCATTGGGCAGCAAATAAGTTCACTCGTCTCTCCAGCATTCTTTCCGGCGTAAAAACGCTACATTGGTGTCAGAAGTGGGATGGAGAGTAACGGGTTCGAGCGCACAACGGAGGACCTTCTGAAAATCCAAGCGGGCCGCCGAGTAGCGGAGCGACTACTTGCACAGAAGAAGCGCTTTCCCGACGGAGCTCGCGCGAGCACACCACGTCAACCAACGCGAAGCGGGAAGAAGAAAATCCCGGCGCTGAATCTCGGGGCGGAGGCTGGCGCTGCGCAAGCGCCGGAGCAAGATACAGCTCCGTGCGCCGTTAGCCGGCAAAGCGACCTGCCGCTGCGCGAGGCCGAGCGCGCTGAGCCCATATCGGCGATACATCGAGGCGGAAGAGCCGAGCGACCGCCCGCAGCTCAGTGGCGCTCCGTTCGTGAACCTAGCCGGGGACAGGGCTACCCGTCGCGGCTAGGCAACGAGCAACGGGACAGCGTACACCAGCAGCCGCTAGACTAGCGCCGGGAGGACGCGTGGTAAGCCGCGCTGGGCTTTACATCGGCTGTGTGCTGGATGGCGTCTTACTGCGGGCGCTTGTGGACACCGGCTCCACTGTTTCGCTGCTGCGCTCTGGATTACTGGGGCAAAGCAAGCGTGTTTGCGGACGGCCTGATCCTGCCTTCAACATCTGCACCGTTGCTGGGGGCTACGTGAAGGTACGGGCGTGTCGCACAGCGCGAGTCCAGGTGGGTGGACGAACTTATTCCCACGGGTTCGTTGTGGGGAATGTCGAGGAGGACTGCGTTTTGGGGTTGGACATTTTGGATAGATGGGGTGCGGTGCTGAACTTGTCCAGCGGAACTCTGCGTGGTAACTTCGGGGTAGCCAGGTTGCTCAGACCCAAACCAGACGTAGAACCCTCGGCGCAGAACGTTCCCCCCGTGCAGTCCCCCAGGCCCTCCGGTGGTGATCAGCTGTCCGGGCCAGCGTGCAGCTGTATTACTGCATCACCCAGAGCGTCACCCGCAGTCGCTCCGCCGGTCTCACAGCTGAACTGTAAACCGCTCATCGCCAGGCAGAAGGGCCCCACCCAGCGCTATGGGTACTACCCAGGGCACCTATGGGGCGAATGGGCGTGGACACTCACAGCCAGGGGCGAGATTTTGCTGCTGGCGAGCAGGTGTGGGTGTGTTCCTCCGGAAGGAGGAGGAGGGGGCTCTCGGCCGGGCATGTGTCTCACTGGGTGGGCCCCTGTACGGTAATAGCTTGGCTCTCCGATGTCATCTACCGGGTGCAGTTGTCAGGGCGGGCACGAGTTTTGCTCCACCGGGACCGTCTTGCGCCTCACCAGCCGCACGCTGGGGAAACATCGAACTCTGTGGAGGCCGGACCGCCTCAGGACTATGTTCGCGTGCATCCCTCACCTGCCAAAGGACGCCGGCGTTCCCACCGCCAGTGCTCCCACCGCCAGCGCCGACCGCCTCCACGCCTCCAAAACAAAGTTCGTCTTGGTGACCAGGGACGGTCACAGCTCGGGTGGGGGCAGTGTGGCGTGGGCGGGGCGGCGGCTGACGACCAGCATGCCTTGCGGGGATGTCGGTGTGTTCACCATGATGGGGAAAGGTGTTTGGGTTAGTGGCCTCGGCCCTGTTTTGTGTGTGGGTGTGTGACGTGTGAAATGTGCTCCAGTTCAGGCTGACGCTGAATTGGATGTAGGCTCCTGAGTGAAGGTGCTGCTCATGCTATACCTGCTGTGCCCAATAAAGTACTCCCAGCCACTGCATTGGGCAGCAAATAAGCTCACTCGTCTCTCCAGCATTCTTTCCGGCGTAAAAACGCTACAATATACATATATATATATATATATATATATATATATATCCTTTACATACTTCACACTAACTGTCTGACTAACTAACTGTCATTTTATAGGCAGAATTTTAGGCATGTGTGAAGTATGTAAAAGATATATATATCTCAGCAAAAAAAAGAAACGTCCTCTGACTTTCAACTGTTTTTACTTTCAGTAAACTTAATGTGTAAATATTTGTATGAACACTAAAAGAGTCAACACCATAAGACATAAACTAAAAAAGTTTCACAATGTGTCCCTGAATGAAGGGAGGCTCAAAATTAAAAGTACCAGTCAGTATCTGGTGTGGCCACCAGCTGCTTGAAGTACTGCAGTGCATCTCCTCCTCATGGACTGCCTATTGCGGACAGACTGAGCACTGATGGAGGGATTGTGTGTTCCTGGTGTGACTCGGGCAGTTGTTGTGGCCATCCTGTACCTGTCACGCAGGTGTGATATTCGGATGTACCGATCCTGTGCAGGTGTTGTTACACGTGTTCTTCCACTGCGAGGATGATCAGCAGTTCTCATGTCTCCCTGCAGCATGCCTAATGCACGTTCACGCAGATGAGCAGGGACCCTGGGCATCTTTCTTTGGGTGATTTTCACAGTCGGTAGACAAGTCTCTTTAGTGTCCTGCGTTTTTAGAACTGTGACCTTAAATGCCTACTTTCTGTAAGCTGTTAAGGTCTTAACGACCATTCCACAGGTGCATGTTAATTAATTGATTATTTGATTATGGTTAATGAACATGCATGGAAAACATTGTTTAAACCCTTTACAATGAAGATCTGTGAAGTTATTTGGATTTTTACAACATTATTGTTGAAATACACAGTCTACACACACACATATATATATATATATATATATATATATATATATATATATATATATATATATATATATATATACTTCAGACCTGCCAAAAACTATATATTACACATCAATATATGCTTTGACTTAAAATCTGCATAAAGGGATTTTGGATGGTCAGTCATGTGTATGATTAACCATTTCATATTATAATATACAGGTTAAAATTGAGTCTGAAACAGAAACAGCTGGGTAGAAGGCTTAAAACTGGTGTGTTTTTACTAATGTGTGTTTGTGTAACACAGTTTATAGACCATGGGAAGACTGTCTACTGCAAAAAGATGCCGTGCAAGGTAATTATATTACATCAGCAAGGTCTCTTCCACGCAAGTTTTAAAGCAGACTGGGGATTTCTTGATGCAGCAGATGAAAAACACATCATGCTTTCCTTTAACATCAGCAAAGAACTAGCTCTGAACTGGGTCAAAATTGGAAATATTTGGCTGTATCAGAAGGCAGGATGTTTGCCAAAGGCCTGAAAAGAGGTACAATAATAAGTCTCTTTAGGCAACAGTGAAGCATGGTGGGGATTTCTTGCAAATTTGGGACTGAATGTTTGCAGATGGAGTTAAATATTTGGTCTTCAATGCAGAGAAATACAGGCAGATACCTACTCATCATACAATACCATCTGGGAAGCATTTGATTAGCCCTACATTTATTTCACAATGATAAAGACCCCAAACACATAGCCAATGTCATTAGGAATCTTCAGCATAGAGAAGATTAAGGAGCCCTGGATTGATGGTTTGGGCCCCACAGAGTATTGATCTCAACATCATGTAATCTGGCTGGGATTATATGAGGCAGAAGGATTTGAGGCAGCGTACCTCTGCTGAAGACCAGTGGAGACCTTAAAATGTTTGGAACAACCCAGCTGTTCAGTTATATCACAAACTGTGTGCAAGTGTAAAAGATACACTTTACAAATATTAATGGCAATACTGGGTATTCAGGAAAAAAATTATTTGTATCTTTTGTTTCTTTACTTTCCATTTTTTTAATTGGCCGAAATAAACTATTACCAATTCTCTTTTTAAAAGCATTCTTAGTTTATATCTCACATCTGACCAAAACTTTAAAACTTTTACACAGTACTGTGTGCATACTAGCACCTTGGTATGTGTGTGTAATGTACTATACTATTAGTCAAAAGTTTGGACACAAGGGAAAATTTGGTCTTTCCTGGCTTTTAATTTTTTCATACAACATAAAACAATGCCAAAGACATTATAAATATATAATAATCTTCTTGGCACAGATGATATTAAGATGTTTCTGCTACTTATGCTCTATAAAGCCTTCATAATGGCTCTAATCTGAGGTGCTGTTTGTTATTTAGTGATTTCTGTGGCTGGTAACTTCTCCGCAGCAGAGGTACGTCTTGGTCTCGCTTTCCTGGGAAGGTCTTCATGAGAGACAGTTTCATCATGGGGCTTGATGGGTTTTGCAAATGCACTTGACACAATACTATTCTTGCAAGAACTGTTCCAGAACAGCTGATCTTCATGTATTAAAACAACAACTGACTGTTGTTGCTTAATTACCAAATGCCATATGTGTTATTTCATAGTTAGTTAGAAAGTAAGAAAGTCATTATCGTTCTAGAATGTAGAAAATAAATCCAAACTTGTGTCCAAACTTTTGACTGGTACTGTCAAATTATTGTGTTGCAAAGAAAACAACAAAAAAATTTCTTGAACTGTATTAGGAACCCTTTAACACACGATCAAAACTGGAAGGGTTTACCTATCATGCTTAGAACCCACTGTTTTACTGGGTTTACCTATCATGCAAACACCCACAGAGTTATGATCTGGGGTTGGGTCAAGTTGGACCCCAGTTGGTCCGGTCTAGACTCAGCATTATATGGCCAAAAAAAGCTGATGACTTAAATGTTATGAATGACCAGAGTTTCACATCTATGCAGTTTTGAATCCCTGAGAGGCATATTCCAGGGCCCAGATTGTAAAGAGGCCAGGGTTTTTCACATAAACACTGTCTAACACAGTGTGTGCTGTAATCAAAGCTAATGATGAAAGAAAAAAAATCTTATTCTGTGACTTGCAAATACATTTAGCAATTTAATGGGTAATTAACAGTTTATCCAGCCTGATACAGAAATGCTTTAATAAATGCTAATGAATAATTTATTAATTATTCTTTCCACAAAACATCCTTTTTGAAATCTTGGAGCCGGGGTAAACCAAAAGTCACAGCAATAACTTCTGCATTGCTTTGTGCAGCACAAATTGCAATACCATTCTGCCAGATCAATAAACTAGTCAATAAATAGCTGAATTGCATAATCGAGATTAACTCATACATTAAAATACACAATAATACACATCAATCAACATTTACATAAAAGAATGAATGAATAAATTAATCAAATTATCCGTGCATCAATCTGCAACAATGTTTTTCTTGTTGTCAAAACTGAAAGGTAACGTGGTGCTTGAGGTTTATGGTTTTCAAACTTCTGCTCTATAGAGACATGATGCATGATGCTTGCGAGTTAATTAGTCTGCCCAACTAACAACTAATGCTCTCATATGCAGTAGCACTGATGTTGTGGTTACATTTACTGAGCTTACCGGCTTCTCAGGAAAACATGTGGTTATGAGACATGGGGTAAAAACAATTATTTCGAATAGACATGAAATGAATTTACCTTTTCAGTATTGAATAAAAAGCAAAGAGGCATATACACTAGTGTACCAGTCATTTGCACTTGGTCTAATGCGTGAGTTAACATGAGCGAATTCTCACCACTGTCTGGTATATTGATGTTGTTATAATAATTGTATTTAACATCAGCTTTATACTGTGTTGTAAGAGAAATAAAGCACTTAAAAAAAAATCCCTTCATCCATGCTGTACATAATGTATGCCAAATCGTGCGTTTGGACATCAGGACAAATTTGAATTGTAAACATTTATAGTGTGGTTTAGGTTGCCAATGTGTTATGTGTTTTCTACTTATAAAAGTAATAAAAGTTTCTATTATTACTTAGGTTTCAGTAAAATTATTATATTACTATTGTTTATTACTTTTCTATAAAACTAATATAAGACGATTACTAGAATTTGCTATCTGTTTCAAAAGAAATGGTGGAGTCACATACGTTTTCTAAATGAGTCAGGATGGTGAAGATGTAAATGTACAAAGGTTAGACACAGTGCTGATGCAAGAGCAGCTATAGGAGACTACTAATGCATTTAACCAGAGGTAGTTTTTAATAAGTTGGGCTTGGAGGACCATATGCGGTCCTGCTGTTAGGTCTTGGAGCTGATAGGTTTTATAAGCCACAACTACCCCCCAACAGGTTCTCACTAGTTGAATGATAGTTTCCTCTCGGGAGACACAGTGTTTGACTGTTTGTTTCTGGGCCAGAACAGATGGTAGATTCAAGATTCAAAGAACTTTATTATTCTCAGAGAGAAATTGCTTTGTCTTAGTTATACAGTTGCTTTTTTTTTATTTATAGAGAAGAAAGGGTAAAATTCGATTAGACGAGGAAAAAAATGAAATTGAGGAAATAAAAATTTAAAGAACAATAACAATAAATAGAAGTAAAAATAGAATTAAAGATCATGATCCCAGCGCGGCGGCATCTTGGCAGGGGCAGTATAGGACGTGTCAAATAAAATATGAATGATGGTGACATTCATGCAACCAATTTTCCGGTTTGCATGTCACATTTTTTACATCACTTTGAGGATCAATTAACCTTTTTGGGGGCCCTGATTTTAATTTGTGACCAAGGCAGGCTTATGCCTGTGATGGTCTCCAACTTAGAAAAGAAGTATGATTTTTTTTTTCTGTTCCTTAAAACATTAAGAATACTGTAAACCCCGTCTACACACTCCCAAGATGAAAGGGTTCAATCTTGACTTCTAAGTGATCAATGATCATAGGTTATGGAAAAAATGAGGAAACAAGGAGAAAAGTGTAAAAGATACATACATATAGTATGTAGCTGTGTTATCTACTTCAACTGAATAAAGCATTATAGCAAAGTTGGAGCAAAGGGGCCTTTTTTTTTCTTATTCTGCTGAAGGGAAGTTCACACCCAGGGTGCTATAAACACTAGAGGTGATGCTAAGCACAGCAAAACTTATATAGCAGATGCCCAATTCACTTCCGTCTACTTGAGCAGAAACACAAAATTCAGTCGATTTAATTTTAGTAATAACAGACACACATACAGCTTTTTAAGCAATGGGTTAGTTTTGTTAATTATAAATTCAAGATGTTTGAAAACTTGATTCCATTAGTACTGCTGTTCTAAGGCACAGGGATCACAAGTCTGGCACAATTCTGGTCAGATTTTTACCCAGTAAACATACTGCTGTTTATTCTTTGTTAGCCATCACTGCAGGTGCTGTTTATTGCTCTGCCTTCACCAATTGATGAGCTTGACCCTTCTTCCTTCTTATTTAAAGCTTAAAAAAATCCTGTAAACCTTACATTCTTTAAAAAAAAAATAATTCCTAGCCATTTATAAAGTGCTTTCTTTCGTAACAATTTTCTTTTATGAGGAACCTACTTAAACTACATCTTGTCAGACATTTTGACCTAAGTAACCACAAGCTTGACCTGGGGCTTGCATTTAAATATGTCACATGTTTACACATATCCCTCTACGTTCTGCTGTTGTGTCGTGGTGCCCCTAAAGGTCACTTGTAAGTTGAATCAAACAGCAGACACAAACATGAATATCAGAAAAGGTAAAGGTCAGAAAATACACAATAATGAACAAATGCTTGAAGCACTTGAAGCAAAACTGAAGCAAAATGAATGCACATTTGTGTTACTACTTACTAAAAGGGTAATATGGTACTATTAGTGCATTACTATATATAAAAAGCAACAGGTTATATTACTAATTACTAAAAAAGGTTTTGTCACTGGGTGTAACCTCTCAGAAGGTGGTACCCACTCCACCAGGTGATGCTGCTGCCTCAGTCCCTTTATTAGACCTGGAAAGTTAACATCTAATGAAGGGTCACGGATGATATTTATAGGCCATAGGGAAGTCATACTTTACCAGAGTGCCTCCAGACAAGAATTATTGTTCATGAAACATCAACTCAAGCCACCATAAAACGCACCAGTTATAACCTTCCAAATTTGTTTAGAGGGAATATGTCTGTGAACATTCTCAGTCATGAAGGTAAGGTCATCTGGGTGTTCCCTATCATGTGAACTGGACTTCTATCTTGTTAGGTAGAAGTGTTTCACTACTCATCCAAGTAACCTCCTGAGGAAAGTTGGAATATTTCACATATTTGTGTCCTCCAGGGTCAAAAGGGTCCTAATCATAAGTGTAATGACGGTATCTTAGGCACAACCTGTCTCCTATTTTTCATGCTGGCCTTTTATGTACGTGTAATAACGTTTATACATACCTGACAGTAATTAATTAAATTAAAGTATATATTTAATGTATTATAAGTACATTACAGCAACTTTTTACTGTGTTACAAATACTGTAAATGAGTAATATATTTTGAATATATTCTTATTGCAGCAGTAGCATGCTGTTATACTTCTGGCCAATTACAAATACTAAAAAAGTACACTGTGTGGTTACTTTATTATATCAAACGGTACACATAGTCTTCTATACTACTGTATTGCAACTGTTTTACCAGTACACTAACATTTAGACCATTAGTTAAGCATTTACAAATACTGAATGCATTTTCTACACTATAACATGTTTTTGAAACACAACACATAAGTAATTACGCAGCAGATTTTATTTATAAGTTCAACAGATTTAATTTGCATAAGGTTAAAAAACAACAACAACAACAATAAGTACAGTACTATAGTTTATTTGTGTTTAACAAAATGTCAGGTTGTCTCACAAACACACAAATTGTTGTCTCCCCAAAGACATACATTAGTATTAGAATATACAGAAACATAATACAATTATTTTTAAGTATGTTTAAAGTTCAATTCCGAAATTTAGTAAAAGAATGATGTTAGTATACTTTTTACATATTAAGTACTGGTAAATTTTCTGTCAATATATTTTTAATGTACTATAGAAGATTTAATATATTTGTAATACTCTAAAGTGTACTTAAAGACTGCTTCAGCAATTTGATAACTCTGCAAGGGTTTTCTGCCTTATATATCCTTCAGCCATTAGGTTTCCTGGTCACAGGTGTGCCAGGTTGGTGAGCTGGGATAGCTCACCAACCAGAGGGAACTGGCGTCATTACTGTACCTCTCCTCGGGTGCCAGAATCCCCAGGCTCATCTGGTAAAACTGGGACTGTCGGAGGATCCCTCAGTGTGAGGGGTGTCGGTGGAACCTTACAAATTCAAGCTACAGTTAGATAAATGATACCATGCAATGTTGATATTCATAAGCAATATTACAGACAATTTTAATGCTAATAGATGTATTATTAGTTGCGCTTGGCTTAGCGGGTGTAGTATTGCTTTAATGTGGTTACAAGTATGAGTCATTTTGCTACCATGGTTATTTTTAAGATTGTTATGTGGCATCTAATATAAACTTGATTGTTGCTAGGGTAGATTGTGATACAGCTGTGCAACCATGATTTAATTAATAAAAGATTTAAAACTAAAATTTAAACTGTTGTTTAAACAAAGACAGACATTAGTATTAGAATATACAGGTACACCCCAGTAAAAAAAACAAAAAAACACTTTAGTTTATTACAAATATATTAACATTCTCGATGTTATATACACTGCAAATATACTAACAAAAAGTTGTACCATCAGTTAATATATAAAATGTATACTGATATCATGCTTTTACCAAATTTTGGAATTATACTTCAAAATAATTGTATTATAGTACACTTTCCAAAAATATATTATTGAAAAATATACTTTAAGTAAAAGGTTGGTCTAATTTTAGAAATGTCAAGTAACGAAGTACAAATACTTCGTTACCTTACTTAAGTAGAAATTTTGGGTATCTTTACTTTAATGGATTTTTCAGCCGACTTTTTACTTCTACTCCTTACATTTTAAAATAGCCTCATGGGGAGCCTATCAGGAAACAGACAGGCAGAATCTGCCAACCTCCAGTTTCTGATTGACTGGTGTTGCGCCGATTTTAGTCTCTGGTTGGCTGAAATAGTTTAAGGGGTATAACACTGCTGCAATTTGTGCAAGTGTAGCTTTATGATTGTGAGCAAAATGATTTTCAGCGCACAAACATTGAGAGAGTAGGGCACCAAATATAAGCATAAATAGGTATATATGAATAAGTACATTTAAATTTAACTGAAAATATACTGAGAATACCGTAGATTAAAATTTGTATTCTAATGTATACTTTCTGTACATTTGTACAATGATTATTTTGAGCATATTTTTTTAAAGAATATATGAAAAAAAATGAAAAACAAACTTTAAATACGTGTGCTTTGAAAATTAGACCAACTTTTCACTTATATTTTCCAATAATATATTTTTGGAAAGTGTACTATAAGACAATTATTTTTAAGTAAGTTTAAAGTTTAATTCCAAAATTTGGTAAAAGCATGATGTTAGTATACCTTTTATTTATTAACTAATGGTAAAACTTTTTGTTAGCATATTTGCAGTGTACTATCTAGGATTTCAATATATTTGTAATACACTCAATCACTAAGTGTTTTTTTTTTCCACTGGGGATGGTTTGTTCTTATTTGCATACTGCTCATTTACATATAAAATTAGAACTAACTTGCACCTTGTAACATGGATAATTGCACTGCTACTAATTTATGTTTCAATTTTACTGCTGCTATCATATCCACACATCATATTTTTATTTTGTGTGCCATTTATATATTGCTATTTTAATTCTATCTTGTAAATTTGTAAATTTCCAGCACAAATGTATCTCTAGTGCAATGTTGTCAAAATCTATCTGTTTTAGCTCACAGACAGTTATATAAGTTTGACTGCATTTCATAATGTATATGCTTTTGTATGGGACAATTAATTGTAAAATAATGCAAAAATATGCAAATATGTGAAAGATTTTGATGTACACTTTGTGATGTGCAGTTTAGCCCAAAATTAGATAAACAGCAGAATTTTAGACACAAGTTCAAAATTAGAAATTGGTCTCACTCTCTAGCATTATTTCCTATTTATTTTAATAGGTTTGATGCTGAACTGAAATGGTTAAACCTTTTTTACAAGTGTACTTTTTTTTTCTTGGCAAAATTTCATCTAGATAAACTTATACAAATACATATACAGTGGTGTGAAAAACTATTTGCCCCCTTCCTGATTTCTTATTCTTTTGAATGTTTGTCACAGAAAATGTTTCTGATCATCAAACACATTTAACTATTAGTCAAAGATAACACAAGTAAACACAAAATGCAGTTTTTAAATGATGGTTTTTATTATTTAGGGAGAAAAAAAAATCCAAACCTACATGGCCCTGTGTGAAAAAGTAATTGCCCCCTGAACCTAATAACTGGTTGGGCCACCCTTAGCAGTAATAACTGCAATCAAGCGTTTGCGATAACTTGCAACGAGTCTTTTACAGCGCTCTGGAGGAATTTTGGCCCACTCATCTTTGCAGAATTGTTGTAATTCAGCTTTATTTGAGGGTTTTCTAGCATGAACCGCCTTTTTAAGGTGATGCCACAACATCTTAATAGGATTCAGGTCAGGACTTTGACTAGGCCACTCCAAAGTCTTCATTTTGTTTTTCTTCAGCCATTCAGAAGTGGATTTGATGGTGTGTTTTGGGTCATTGTCCTGCTGCAGCACCCAAGATCGCTTCAGCTTGAGTTGACGAACAGATGGCCGGACATTCTCCTTCAGGATTTTTTTGGTAGACAGTAGAATTCATGGTTCCATCTATCACAGCAAGCCTTTCAGGTCCTGAAGCAGCAAAACAACCCCAGACCATCACACTACCACCACCATATTTTACTGTTGGTATGATGTTCTTTTTCTAAAATGCTGTGTTACTTTTACGCCAGATGTAACGGAACACGCACCTTCCAAAAAGTTCAACTTTTGTCTCGTCGGTCCACAAGGTATTTTTCCAAAAGTCTTGGCAATCATTGAGATGCTTTTTAGCAAAATTAAGACGATCCTTAATGTTCTTTTTGCTTAAAAGTGCTTTGCGCCTTGGAAATCTGCCATGCAGGCCGTTTTTGCCCAGTCTCTTTCTTATGGTGGAGTCGTGAACACTGACCTTAATTGAGGCAAGTGAGGCCTGCAGTTCTTTAGATGTTGTCCTGGGGTCTTTTGTGGCCTCTCGGATGAGTTGTCTCTGCGCTCTTGGGGTAATTTTGGTCGGCCGGCCACTCCTGGGAAGGTTCACCACTGTTCCATGTTTTTGCCATTTGTGGATAATGGCTCTCACTGTGGTTCGCTGGAGTCCCAAAGCTTTAGAAATGGCTTTATAACCTTTACCAGACTGATAGATCTCAATTACTTTTGTTCTCATTTGTTCCTGAACTTCTTTGGATTTTGGCATGATGTCTAGCTTTTGAGGTGCTTTTGGTCTACTTCTCTGTGTCAGATAGCTCCTATTTAAGTGATTTCTTGATTGAAACAGGTGTGGCAGTAATCAGGCCTGGGGGTGACTACAGAAATTGAACTCAGGTGTGATAAACCACAGTTAAGTTATTTTTTAACAAGGGGGGCAATCACTTTTTCACACAGGGCCATTTGGAGTTTTTTTTCTCCCTTAATAACGTAAACCTTCATTTAAAAACTGCATTTTGTGTTCAATTATGTTATCTTTGACTAATCGTTAACGGTTTTTAATGAGCAGAAACATTTAGGTGTGACAAACATGCAAAAGAATAAGAAATCAGGAAGGGGGCAAATAGTTTTTCACACCACTGTAGTACAAAATACATAATAAGTACTGTACAGTGAAACCTTGGATTGTGATAAACTTGCGAATGTTAAAAAGGCTGTAGCAGTGCGAGACTCTCGTCTTACACCAGCCACGATTCTTTTTAAAAATGAAGTGTAATTTGTTTTATTTTTGCTTCTTGATAGGAATTGTTGTTATTAGGGATGCACCGAAATTTCGGCCGCCAAAAATTTTCGGCCGAAATAGCATTACGCATCAAACACGGAGTATGTCGGCGGTTTGGAAGCACTTCAAAGTTTCAGATGAGGACAGCAAAGTTGCAATAATTTTAATTAATTTGTAGTTTTTTTAATACAAACAAAAAGAAAATATTTTAAACATGTTTTTTTAATGAAGCCATTTTCGGTTTCGGTATCGGTTTTCGGCCAAGTGCATCCAAAAATTTCGGTTTCGTTTTCGGCCCAGAAATTTTATTTCGGTGCATCCCTAGTTGTTATACAGGGGTAGCTCAGTGGTTAAGGCACCTCACAACCACTAAGTTGCCACTGGTGGGCCCTTGAGCAAGGCCCTTAACCCTCATCTGCTCAGATGTGTAATGAGATAAAAATGTAAGTCGCTCTGGATAAGAGCGTCTGCTAAATGCCTAAATCTAAATTTAAATATAGATATTTTTGAGCAGGTCAAGAAGCGCTGATTTAAACGACTGCTGTACAGTGGCAGCCACTAGCGTCTGGAGCTGAAACAATGCTAAAAGTAAATTAAGATTGGTCTAGACCAACCTTACGAGCACGTGACTTACCCAAGATATACTTAGAGTATAAACAAGAATAGTGCGATGGAACCTGGCAAAACGCGATTCCCACCATACTGTTAAGAAAAAGCTTAAGGTACAACTTAAGAACTACTTAGCGATAAGAAGCTTTTGGGATACCGGGCCATGTTCTTTCACTAATCAGACAGCAACTGAGCGTTCCTCCACACTTGTGTTCTGTGAATACACTGAAGCTGCAGCCTGGGTCATGTAGCGCTTCATACACTGCACATGGACGCATGGTGTCTGGCGCAGGAACCTAGTAAGGTGCCTTCTAAACTTTTCTCCCACAAACACATAAAGGAACGGATTCAGGCAGCTGTGTGAGTATGCCAAGGCTTCAGTGGCTTGTAGCATTAGCTGAATCCTTTTGCTGAGCTCACACTCTGAAGGCAGGATGCGCTTCAATTCCAGTGCTTTGAGGAGTGCTGCAATGTTGTACGGTATCCAGCAGCAGAAGAAGACCACCATGACCACAACAACCAGACGAAAAGCGTTTTTTTTTGCAGGATGAAGGGTCTGAAGCCTCCAGAGCACCAATGAGTAGCAAAACCCCACAATAGTCAGTGGAATCAGCATGCCTAAAACATTCATTTTAAATAAAGCTGCACTTCTCACATCATTGTGATTTTCATCTTTTGGATAAGCATTGCAAATGTTTTTGTCATCATGGGCTTCAACTCCAACATAAAGTAGCTCAGGAAACGATGCTGCAACAGCTATAATCCAGATGATTACACTAGCAAAAATTCCACAAACCTTTGACTGGATTTTTGTAAAAAACACAGGATGGACAATAGCCAAGTATCTGTCGATGCTCATTAGCACAATAAAGAAAATGCCAGCGTAAAAACCAACGTAGTACACACCGAGGACCAGAGTGCACATGGCATTTCCAAAAACCCAGGAATCTCTGGCATAGTGAGCCAGGAAGGGGAGAGTGAAGATTAGTAGAAGGTCAGCGATGGCCAGGTTCAGTAAAGAGATCTCAGTCATGTTTGTTATAAGCTTGCCTTTCACAATCACCCAGAGGACCAGACTGTTGCCCAGGAAGCCCACCACGAAGAACAAGGAGTAGAGCACTGGGAGAAAATAGACTGCATGGACTTCATAATCACATGGTTCAGCATCAATCCCATTATTATAGTATTCGAAGTAATCCTCTGTTGCGGTCGTGCTGTAAACAGTGAAAAGGGAGTTATTACATGAACACTTATGTGTTCAGTACATACAAGGAGTACTTAATACTTTTCAACTTATACAGTATCATGACAACAAGATCAGAATATTTTTTATTAGTTAATAATAGTTTTAATTTACAGGGGATTAAATTTGTTTTGATTTAAAATTACAACTGAAAGTTCAAGTTATGATTATTGTAATGACACATAGTTTGAATGCAACCAGCTCTTAAGCTGAAGCACCTTTAGCTTTTTGGCCTTTCTCAAAAGTACTTACATGTCTACTTAACACTAGAAGTGCCGCGCCAGTGTCACCTACTTTTAACACGGTTCAGCGGCCATTTGACTGCCTATTGTTTTGAATAGGAAGCTGTTTTTGACACACAATGATTGCTAGATGACGCTTTCACCCCCCCAAAAAATAATTATAACAGTATAAGAAGGTAGCAGTTTGGTCTTTGTAGTTAATGCCCTTGTAGAGAATAAATAAATAAATAACACCTTCCAACCATCTCTCAAAAGAGTGCCATAGTTTTGCAAAAATACTTGTAAAACATCAGCATACATTGGAGGGAACTTCTGAGGTGGTTAGTGATTGATGGCATGGTCGTTCAGAGGGGGTTGTGATCACACCTACAGTTCTTTTGTTGTAGGCTGTCGGTCAAATATCTCTCCACTTGGAATGGAAGCACAAAATGGAGGGGCAACATGCAAGGGATTTCAGCATCTCGACGCATAGTATACTAAGCTGTTTATAAAGTAGAAACTGTTTGTTTTTCCATTTTGTAATCTTTTTCGTGTTTACCTTGTACTGTACAATGTATATAAATTTTTTAATGAATTACTGTAAATAAACTACATATGCAGTTTATTTTCCAGAAAGGACTTTAGGGATTAATATATAAACTGCTTCAAAGTCTTTCCACTTCGTGACTGCTGAGTGTGGATACAGACCAAACGGTTACCTTCTTGTACTTCTTGTTACTGCGCTGCCCCCTCTTGCCCCTGAATAGAGCCGGCCTCCATTATACACGCACACACACACACACATATATATATATATATATATATATATATATATAGCATGCATCTTTATACATTTGGGATCTGCGTCTACGTACATTTTCTGTTACATGTATAGAATTAGTTTCAGCTGAAACTTATGATCAATGGTGATCAAATGTTTTTTTTTTCCACTGGGGATGGTTTGTTCTTATTTGCATACTGCTCATTTACATATAAAATTAGAACTAACTTGCACCTTGTAACATGGATAATTGCACTGCTACTAATTTATGTTTCAATTTTACTGCTGCTATCATATCCACACATCATATTTTTATTTTGTGTGCCATTTATATATTGCTATTTTAATTCTATCTTGTAAATTTGTAAATTTCCAGCACAAATGTATCTCTAGTGCAATGTTGTCAAAATCTATCTGTTTTAGCTCACAGACAGTTATATAAGTTTGACTGCATTTCATAATGTATATGCTTTTGTATGGGACAATTAATTGTAAAATAATGCAAAAATATGCAAATATGTGAAAGATTTTGATGTACACTTTGTGATGTGCAGTTTAGCCCAAAATTAGATAAACAGCAGAATTTTAGACACAAGTTCAAAATTAGAAATTGGTCTCACTCTCTAGCATTATTTCCTATTTATTTTAATAGGTTTGATGCTGAACTGAAATGGTTAAACCTTTTTTACAAGTGTACTTTTTTTTTCTTGGCAAAATTTCATCTAGATAAACTTATACAAATACATATACAGTGGTGTGAAAAACTATTTGCCCCCTTCCTGATTTCTTATTCTTTTGAATGTTTGTCACAGAAAATGTTTCTGATCATCAAACACATTTAACTATTAGTCAAAGATAACACAAGTAAACACAAAATGCAGTTTTTAAATGATGGTTTTTATTATTTAGGGAGAAAAAAAAATCCAAACCTACATGGCCCTGTGTGAAAAAGTAATTGCTCCCTGAACCTAATAACTGGTTGGGCCACCCTTAGCAGTAATAACTGCAATCAAGCGTTTGCGATAACTTGCAACGAGTCTTTTACAGCGCTCTGGAGGAATTTTGGCCCACTCATCTTTGCAGAATTGTTGTAATTCAGCTTTATTTGAGGGTTTTCTAGCATGAACCGCCTTTTTAAGGTGATGCCACAACATCTTAATAGGATTCAGGTCAGGACTTTGACTAGGCCACTCCAAAGTCTTCATTTTGTTTTTCTTCAGCCATTCAGAAGTGGATTTGATGGTGTGTTTTGGGTCATTGTCCTGCTGCAGCACCCAAGATCGCTTCAGCTTGAGTTGACGAACAGATGGCCGGACATTCTCCTTCAGGA
Organism: Clarias gariepinus; assembly: GCF_024256425.1. NCBI lineage: Eukaryota > Metazoa > Chordata > Actinopteri > Siluriformes > Clariidae > Clarias > Clarias gariepinus. The sequence goes on along the minus strand of NC_071103.1, from coordinate 5,785,703 downwards.
TTTTTTTGGTAGACAGTAGAATTCATGGTTCCATCTATCACAGCAAGCCTTTCTGAAGCAGCAAAACAACCCCAGACCATCACACTACCACCACCATATTTTACTGTTGGTATGATGTTCTTTTTCTAAAATGCTGTGTTACTTTTACGCCAGATGTAACGGAACACGCACCTTCCAAAAAGTTCAACTTTTGTCTCGTCGGTCCACAAGGTATTTTTCCAAAAGTCTTGGCAATCATTGAGATGCTTTTTAGCAAAATTGAGATGATCCTTAATGTTCTTTTTGCTTAAAAGTGCTTTGCGCCTTGGAAATCTGCCATGCAGGCCGTTTTTGCCCAGTCTCCTTCTTATGGTGGAGTCGTGAACACTGACCTTAATTGAGGCAAGTGAGGCCTGCAGTTCTTTAGATGTTGTCCTGGGGTCTTTTGTGGCCTCTCGGATGAGTTGTCTCTGCGCTCTTGGGGTAATTTTGGTCGGCCGGCCACTCCTGGGAAGGTTCACCACTGTTCCATGTTTTTGCCATTTGTGGATAATGGCTCTCACTGTGGTTCGCTGGAGTCCCAAAGCTTTAGAAATGGCTTTATAACCTTTACCAGACTGATAGATCTCAATTACTTTTGTTCTCATTTGTTCCTGAATTTCTTTGGATCTTGGCATGATGTCTAGCTTTTGAGGTGCTTTTGGTCTACTTCTCTGTGTCAGATAGCTCCTATTTAAGTGATTTCTTGATTGAAACAGGTGTGGCAGTAATCAGGCCTGGGGGTGACTACAGAAATTGAACTCAGGTGTTATAAACCACAATTAAGTTATTTTTTAACAAGGGGGGCAATCACTTTTTCACACAGGGCCATTTGGAGTTTTTTTTCTCCCTTAATAACGTAAACCTTCATTTAAAAACTGCATTTTGTGTTCAATTATGTTATCTTTGACTAATCGTTAACGGTTTTTAATGAGCAGAAACATTTAGGTGTGACAAACATGCAAAAGAATAAGAAATCAGGAAGGGGGCAAATAGTTTTTCACACCACTGTAGTACAAAATACATAATAAGTACTGTACAGTGAAACCTTGGATTGTGATAAACTTGCGAATGTTAAAAAGGCTGTAGCAGTGCGAGACTCTCGTCTTACACCAGCCACGATTCTTTTTAAAAATGAAGTGTAATTTGTTTTATTTTTGCTTCTTGATAGGAATTGTTGTTATTAGGGATGCACCGAAATTTCGGCCGCCAAAAATTTTCGGCCGAAATAGCATTACGCATCAAACACGGAGTATGTCGGCGGTTTGGAAGCACTTCAAAGTTTCAGATGAGGACAGCAAAGTTGCAATAATTTTAATTAATTTGTAGTTTTTTTAATACAAACAAAAATAAAATATTTTAAACATGTTTTTTTAATGAAGCCATTTTCGGTTTCGGTATCGGTTTTCGGCCAAGTGCATCCAAAAATTTCGGTTTCGTTTTCGGCCCAGAAATTTCATTTCGGTGCATCCCTAGTTGTTATACAGGGGTAGCTCAGTGGTTAAGGCACCTCACAACCACCAAGTTGCCACTGGTGGGCCCTTGAGCAAGGCCCTTAACCCTCATCTGCTCAGATGTGTAATGAGATAAAAATGTGAAACAGAAAAGTGAAGTTGTTCAGCTGTTTAGTGTCACTATGCAAATGGTACACTCGGTGTAGTTACCGAAATCTTTGATTTAGTTCTCATTGAGTGGCCACACATCACTTCCACATTTCCCTCGCTTTTATTACATGATTCTTATGTGAGCATAAGCAGTAAAGCATTACGCAGGTTTATAATACACCGCGGCCAAGTGAACCACGTTCCCGCCGATTAGGTGCGTGGTACGTTGCCTAGCAACACTGAACGAAATGAGGCATAATCGTGGTGTTTGCTTCGGTTATGACATAGCATAGTTTATTATCTGCTGTTGTAGATCTGATTTATCCAAACATAATAATAAAGCTTTATATCCTCAGGAGGGGTCATTACATTGTTTTAGAGATAATTTCAAAAGCTTCAAATAGAATGAACAAACTAATTATTTTTTTAAACGTTATAAAATTAAGCTAATTTATCTCCCTATAAATTTTTGCTGATTATCAATGCCAGAATGAATGATGAATGTTGAATTGCAGCTGTCAGCAATTTCACGTAAATAAGAGCAAAATGGCTTTATACTAGCTTTTACTGGTGCGATTTTAAAATAGAAGCATACAGGAGGGTCCTGGAATTTGAGGGTCCTGGAATTTGATCATGTGAAGTATTTTTTTTTGTTACCCCATTGCGGTCAAATGACCACTGCTCAGCGATTCTAGTGTTAAGCCCTGGAAATGCTTAACCCATTTAAATGCAGCACAAAAAAGTAAAATGAGATTACAGTGGAACCTTGGATTACGAACATAATTTGTATCGGAAGCAGGCTCGTATTTCAAAACACTCGTAAATCAAAGCGAATTTCTCTTTATGAAATAATTGAAACTCAAATTATTCATTCCCCAGTCCAAAAAAAAGAAAAAAAAACCCATAAAAAATAATCAATACAAGGTGAAAAAAAAGTGCTTGCCCTATCATCGCTGGTTCGATCCCCGGGTGATGCTGCCGAAGGTTTAGAGAGAGCTGATTAGCCGGGGCAGAGGGGAGGGATGAGAGGTACTTCGTGCTCCCACATTAATACGGCTCTACAAGCCAATCAGGGGCATCTGTGAGCTTACGTAAGTGGAGGGAGCGGACTGTGTTACTCCGCCCCCAACGGTGCGTGAGCAAGCAGTTCGAAAAGACAGTCGGTGACGTCACGTGGGTTGGAGAAAACACAGGAAAGTCTGCGGCTCTCCCGACTGAGTGGTGGTAGAAGCTTAATGTGGGAGCCCTTGTTCCTAGTGACAGGGAGGAATTGGTCACTACTAAATTAGGGAGAAAATCAGGGAAATAATCCAAAAAATTAGTAAAAAATATATAAATAATAATCAATACAAAATCTAAAGTAAAAATAAAACATGTATGTGTGTTTTTTCGTTTTTGAAAAGTAAGAGGAAAAAAGGAATCAGACCCTCACCTCTCCCTCTTATAGTCTTACACGGTAACACTTCCTCCTCTCATATTTAAGTTACATACACACATTATTGGAAAGACTGGCTGTAAACAATGTTGGGTGTAACACATTACAAAGTAACTTGGATTACTTTTTTGATGTAACGAGTAATATAACGTGTTAGGCCCGCCATTTAAGTACTCAATAATGAAGTTATATTTTTAAAAATGTTATTCAGACAACTTATGTAATCTGTGAGCCAGACAGCTGTCATTCAGTTATTTTGTGTGTGAAAGTCATCCTACAAGCCCCTTTCTTTCCGTGAGTCGGAAAGAACCGAATAGTCTAACCGCATGGGTGAGATAGGGGTATAACAGCAGGAATAACAGAGGGGGATGGGTTATCGGGGGTGGGGCTTGCAGAACGACTTTCACACATACACACACACACACACACACACACACACACAAACAGTGCTGTCTGGCTCACGGATTACTTAAATTGTCTAAATAACAGATTACATTCTTAAAAGAGTAACTAAAAAACTAAGTAGTTAAATGGTGGACCTAACATGTTGGATTACACGTTACGTCAAAAAAGTATTTCAAGTACTCTAACATTCAAGTTATACCCAACACTGCGAATAACACTAGTGTGAGCGCAAACTAATGGAATCACTGCTGTAAAGTAAAAAAAAAAAAAAACTAACCAGCACTTTACCTTTAAAAGAATCGCGAAAGAGCAGTGTTTTCATTACAGAGAGAGAGAGAGAGTGTGTGTGTGTGTGTGTGTGTGTGTGTGTGTGTGTGTGTAAAGGCGAGAAGAGAAGGATGTGTGTGTGAAGGGGCAAGGTGTCCAATGAGCACACACACACATAAAGGCATGCTGACCCAGGCAGTGAGAAAATTAAACTTAACTTATGGTTTATGCACACACACATGGTCACAGTATTATAGTAAACAGCACACGCATGCACGGATGTTGATTTTACCAGGCTGGGGAGACGATTACCCACAATTCTGCAGCGCAAAAGAGAGAAAAACTGCTGGCTCAATTGTGATTACGTGAACAAAACGAGAAGCGCATGCGTGATACATGATACTCGATACTTGTAAATCAAGACATGTTTGTTGTTCCAGTCAAAATTTATAAAAAGATCTTTGCTCGTCCTGCGGAACACTCGCAAACCGCGTTACTCGTAATCCGAGGTTTCACTGTAGTTTTAAAGGTGGATAATTCTTTTCTATACACACTGTATACATACCACATTGAGCATAGAACAGTTGATTTGCTTTAACACAACATTTGACCATCTCATATATGGAATGTATTATGTCCTCACCTGGGTGTTGTGTTTTTCAAATGGCCACCAGTATTGTTCATCTTTGTTGACATTCAGTATTAACCAGGCACTAAGGATAAAGATAGAGAAAATACATTTCAAAACTATTCAACACAAACCACACTGCAAAGCTGGGTAAACCACCTGTAATTTTAAATCCGAGCTTAAAAATGGGTCAGTAAACCACTGAACTGCAGTCTGTGCTTAAAAATAAGTGTAAAAGTTCAGCCTGTTAAGATAAATCAGAAAAGGCACTGAGCTCTGCATTGATGCATTTAGCAATTAACCAAGTAAATAACACACGACAAGCAATATGTACACTTCATACAATAATTAATTTAAATATTAGGTGCAGTTATTCTTAACAATAATTGAATAAAGAAAATGCAACACATTTTTAAGCCATATATTTATAAACGTATATTATACAACTGTTTCGACCAAGTAATCTGATTCACGAATTCTGATAATAGACACTAACACCACTAAAACATTTAAATATACATATCATTATGTGTCCCAGGTGTTTCAATAACCATTAATAACACTAACTGTCAGATGCCACATTGGTGAAAGTAGGTCTGTTCGGTCTGTAGCACTGCGGAGAGGGCATCTGCATGCCACAAACTACATTCAAAACTAGTCACAGAAGCACTTTCAATGAGAACACACAAAGTTATATCATCAGTTATTATCAGCTGATAAAAGGTATGTCATCTTGAACAACAACAACACTTTGATTCCTTAATAATTGTCCCTAAATTCTTCAGAATCGACTCATCAACCATTCATGTTCTTTTATTTACTGCTACAAAGCTAACTAGCTCCTAACACAAGGCTGAGTTTCAAATCCTTCTCTAACCCCTAAACAAGGTCACTACTTAGTAGAAAGTAGAAATATAAAGACAAACTTACAATATTTACTGGACTGCTTCAATGGTTTCTTCTTACCTTTTGGCTACATAGTGCCAGGAATGGTGCTACCCATGCACAAGGGACGAACCCTGCAATTCTTTTTTTTTTTTTTTTTTTTTGTCAAATTTCTTTATTGAACATTTTTCAACTTTAACAAAACAAAAATACACCTAACAGGCCACAAAAAAAAAGAAACCATTTTTTAAGATATTCAGAATACATAAATTAGTAAAAAAAAAAAATGAATATAAAAACAAAAAAATAATGGTAGCACAATACCAATTCGAAATCCTATGCACTCACTTGAGGTACTTGGGGAGGAAAACCTTTCCACAGAATAGTTGACAAATCAGTGTCCAAATTGCTAATATAAGGCTTCCAAATATTATAGAACTGATCTGGTTGGCCATTAACTAAACATGTTAAATATTCCAGCGGGATTAGTTCCATTAAAATCTTGTGCCATCCTGAAATAGTCAGAGTCCTATCGCTTATCCATCTCAATAATATATTTTTCCTGGCTGCAAAAGTAAGAAGATTGTAAAGTCTCTTTTCATTGGATAAAATCAAAGATTGATCCGGTAGACCAATGATCAAACATACAGGATCCATAGCCAACTCCTTATCAAAAAGAATGCACATTTCAGATACAATCTTGGCCCAGTATATTTGTAACTGATTACATGACCAGAGACAATGAGTGAGAGTGCCAATTTGTGTTTTGCACCTAAGGCATAGAGGTGAAAGGGCATTGTTAAATGTATGTCTACAGTTTGGTGAGATATGCAACCTGTGCACAATTTTGGCATGGTTACATACTGAAATAGATTTGGCATATTTCCAGATATCATCCCATTCTTCCTCACTTATAGCGACTGAAAGTTCCCTTTCCCAAGCAGATCTAGTATTCAAAACCACTTGTTTCTCAAATGTACCACTAAGTACCTTATATAACAAACTCACAGACTTCTTTCCGGGTATTTGAAAAATAAACTTTTCTGTAGGAGACAGACTTCTATTAGTACATAACAAGGTGTCCTTCAAAATATAGCTCCTAACTTGTAAAAAATGAAAGAAGTCCTGTTGTGATAATTGATATTTTTGTCTCAAATCCTCAAAAGACATTAGGCCTTCTCCATCAAACACATCCTGAAGCCGAGAAATACCTTGGTTTTCCCAAAATCTAAACCTCTCATCAGATCTGCCTGGAGGGAAGTTCGGATTATTCACAATTGGCATGAGGGCAGAAGTTATTTTCATTCTTCCCTCAAAACGATTAATGGCCCTCCATGCCTTAAGTGCAATTACAGTTACAGGGTTTTCACAGTTTTCCGATAAAAAACTTTTTTTTTTTTTTTAAAACAGTAGGGGATCTTTTAGGGGAATTTTTGACAGCGATTGCTCAAGGTCCAACCAGGTAGAAGAATTATCAAGATCAACCCAATCATAAATATATCTTAAATGCGCGGCCCATTGATATAGCTTAATATTGGGTAAATCCAGTCCTCTAATTGGACCTGGTAATTGCAGTGCAGAAAACTTTAATCTTGGTCTGCGCTTGCTCCAAATAAAAGAGGAAAGCCAGCCATTTACATCTTTTAAAACTTTTTTAGAAAACAGAACAGGTATCATTTGAATTGGATACAAAAGCTTGGGAAGGACAGTAATTTTTATTAAAGCCACTCTGCCCAACCACGAAATAGGTAGTGTGTGCCATCGGTTTAAATCCTCTCTAATTTTACTAAACAATGGGGAGAAATTATCTTTAAATAAATTTTTACACATAAGGCTAACGAAAATACCCAAATATATAAATCCTCCAGGGGACCATTTAAATGGAAATGAGGGACTAATATTTGGCATTGCCTTCATGGAACCAACAGGCATAGCCTCTGACTTACTAAGATTAATTTTGTATCCTGAGAACGTGCTGAAGGTATTAATGATATTGAGAAGAGATGGTACTGAAGAGTCTGGTTTTGAAAGGAAAATGACCACATCATCTGCATAAAGTGGCAACTTATGGTGCCTTTCTTTAGTCTGCAAGCCTTCAATTAAGGGCTCGGTTCTGATTGCTTCAGCTAGGGGCTCAATAGCAAGCGCAAAAAGCAGGGGTGAAAGTGGGCACCCTTGTCTAGTTCCTTTATATAATGAAAAACTTGCTGATCTGGAACCATTTGTAAGAACGAAAGCTTTAGGCTTATCATATAATACTCTAACCCATCTAATGAAAGCATCACCAAAATTAAATTTCTCCAGAACAAAAAATAAATATGACCACTCAATACGGTCAAATGCTTTCTCTGCATCAAGAGAAATGATTAGCCCATCAATCTTACACTGTTTATAGACTTGTATAACATAAAGGAGACATCTCATGTTATTGCATGAAGAGCAGCCTTTTATAAAACCTACTTGATCATCTTTAATAACATCTGTTATTACGTATCTACATTTAATAGAGATATAGGTCTATATGAGGAGAAGGCTTCTGGAGGTTTACCTTTTTTTAGTATAAGGGAAACATTAGCTTCTCTTAGAGATTCAGGGAGCTGCCCACTTCTATATGAATGATTAAACATATTAAGCATAGGTTCAAGTAACAAAGTTTGCCATTCTTTATAGAATTCACAACCGATGCCATCTGGACCTGGCACCTTTCCATTCTGCATTCGTGAAATCGCCTCAATTAACTCCTCTTTAGAAATAGGAGCATTTAACTTTGCTTTCTGATCTAATGAGATAATTGGTAAACTAATTTTGGAAAAAAAAGCTTCTAATAGTGTAGTACTGCTACTAGACGCTTCAGTATTATATAGGTTCTTATAGTAATCTCGAAATATGTTGTTAATTGATTTGCTATCATATTGTAGTTTGTCATTTGTGTCTAGTATTGATATAATTGAGCGTGAATCACTTTTCTTCTTAGTGAGGTAAGCCAGAAATTTACCCGGCTTATCTCCATGCTCGTAAAATTTCTGTTTCACAAACCTCGGTTTGTATTCTGCATCTTGGGTTGGCAGTGAGTCTATTGCGCTTCTCAGTGCTAATATTTCTTTGAGTAACGCCTTATCTGCAGTCTTAATATATTTTTCCTCTATACTCTTTAAATCCTCCTCTAGTAATCTTTGGGTCTTGTTTTTTTACGTTTCTTAGAAACAGAAAAGGACCAAATTAACCCTCTTATGTAAGCTTTGCTAGTCTCCCATAAAAGAGAAGGGTCTTGCGTGGATTTAGCATTAATAGCATAGAAAGATGTGAATTCCCCCAAGAAAAAGGGATGAAATGTCTGATCTTTGAGTATATTGGTGTTTAATCTCCATTGCCGGAAGTTATCTATTTGATACCTTTACATTGAGAACAACCATCGCATAATCTGAAATGACAATATTGTTAATACAACATGATAAGGCTAAATGCATTAAACTCTTGGGAATAAAAAAATAATCAATTCTCGTATAACACTGATGTGGTGGGGAGAAAAAACTGATGGGTGAAGCGCTCTCCAAACATCTATAAGTTCTAAGTCTTCACAAATGCCATTAATTTGTTTAGCTATGTTAGATGGCGCCATTATTTTATGGGAAAATCGATCAATAAGAGGATTTAACATGCAGTTAAAGTCACCAGCAGCAACCATTTAATCCGATCTCAAATCAAAAAAGTCAGCAAAAGCCTTAATAAGAAAATTAGAGGGGTGCCCTGGAGGATAATATACATTAAACAAGGTAATAGATTTGCCGTATAAAGTGCCGTATATAATGACAAAACGGCCTCTGTCATCTTCTGTCGATTTAACAACATTTAATGGTATTTCTTTTCTGATCAGTACTGCTACTCCTCTACTATTTGACGAAAAGGATGGGGAGTATACTTGATTATACCCCCCTGCCTTAACTTTAAATGTTACTGTTTGTCTAAGTGTGTTTCTTGTAACAGAGCTATGCCAATTTTCTCCTTTCTAATGTAAGTCAGGATTTTCTTTCTCTTTATAGGATTATGAATTCCCCTAACGTTCCAAGTACATATACGAAGTGTGCTATCCATTGCCGTAAACCTCAGTCATGAAACAGTTGTACCTGAACATGTACTAAGTAACACTGTGACCTTAAACATACTAACTTAAAAAAAAGCCTAAAACATTTACCCAACGTATAATGTAAATAAGAAACAAATAACAGAGCACAGAAAACAGGGGAAACTACCCCTACATCCATCTCTTAAGGGCTTCCACACAGACTTTATTGTGAAGAGAAATACAAACTCCTCAAACCACCATCTTCGTTTTTACCAAAAGTCAGCGCACCCAAATCTGTCATCTGCAGAACTGCGCAGCCAGTCTCTTCTTAATGTAAAATAAGACGTAAAAAATTAAATTCAAAAGTTGTATCCACTGAGGTAATAACGCCGCAATTTACTCCGGCACTTATCGGGAATCAAGGAAAGAAATCACCTCCTCTGGAAAAACAAGCCTCTTGCGCTCACAGCCAACTTTAACACTTAATGTGGCCGGGTAGTGCAACGCATATTCCATCTGCAGCCCTCGAAGACGAGTTTTGACCTCATTAAACGCTCTTCTCTTTTGCACCACCGCCGCAGAGTAATCATTAAAAAAAGAAATTTCTGGGGTATTTGCATCCCGCGACGACAATGTTTGCTTACTGTTGAGCGTGAAGAGCTTCGTGGCGGCTGTCATCACTCTTTGTTTGTCCTGGAAGTTATGGAATCGAACGATGACAGGACCAGGGCGGCCGCCCTGAGCCGGCTTTGGAGTGAGGGAGCAATGGGCTCTTTCCAGCTTCAATTTACCCGCCTTCGTGTCCACCTGAAGGTAATCCGGTATCCATTTCTCAAAGAACCTGACAGGGTTTGATCCTTCTGTATACTCCAGTAAACTGATAATGCGCACATTACATCTCCTTCCGCGATTTTCCAAGTCGTCCACCTGCTCGGTCAGATCTCGTACTCGTTTTTCCAAATGTTGAATCTTGGTTTCATTGGCTGTGCATGTAGTTTCAGTCACCTCAATTCTATTCTCTGCTTCTTGGACCCGCTGAACAAAACTGAATTTTAGACGACTGATTATCTATCGCTTCAAGAACCGTAGAGATCTTAGCATCAATCACTGCAACTATATTGTCCGTCATGCTCTTCATAGCTTGTATAAGGTTGGGGTCAGGATCAGGAGGCACGTCAGTGCTCGCCTTTTCGGCCTCTCCCTCATGAGTTAGCAAGGCTGTACCGTAGCTGGCATGCTATCCATGGACGCGACTGTCGGGCTAGGCATATTTCTCGAAGTCGTTTTTTTCGCACTCCTCAGTGCACCGCCCGTTGATTTGTTAAAATAGTTATTTAAACTCATTCTGTCAATATAGAGCTTGTAATTGGGTTACTCCTCTGTTTAAATGAAAAAGAAATTGGTATGAATAACCGAGACTACTGCGCAGCTCGTAAAAACACGTGTTTACTCTAAGGCGCCATCTTGCATCCTGAACCCTGAAATTCTATAAAACTTCTAATTTAGTTTTTTTTCACATTTGCTTGAGGTTACTCTTTTGGGGGGCGTGAGTATGACTATTGTACCATGGTGCAGGTGTTTTTTCTGTGACCTTTTTTAATCTAATGGGGGCAACAGTGCAGTGTTGCCAACTTAGCGACTTTGTCACTATATTTAGCGACTTTTCAAATCCCTCTAGCGACATTTTTTTTAAAAAGCGACTAGCGACAAATCTGGCGACTTTTTCTTGTGTTACTGGAGACTTTTGGAGACTCTGATGTGTCTGTACTGACTCTTCTCAACTTGCCACAGCAGCTGCCGCCGCCGGCCCCTCCCCCGTCCCAAAGCACTCACAGACACCCCCCCCCCCCAGCTGCAGTTACTGCAGGAGATGCTCACTCCTACGAGTCTTGACTGCAAATGAATTGCCCATGCGCAAATCCGCATTTTTTTTTTTAAAGCGCCTAGTGACAAATCTAGCAACTTTTGGACAAACCTTAGCAAGTTTCCAAATGTCGCCAATACTGTCCTGTAAGCACGAGGTCTTGCTTTCCCGGTACAGTTACTCATCTCCCTGTGTCTGCCCTGATCGGTGTTGCAACGGACCTATCACTTACCTGCTTCTCTTTTGCTTGAAATAAAACTATTTAATTTGACCATTTTCTTTTTTTTTCTTATTTATTTATTTTTTTCTTTCGATGCACTTATATTACTCACTGTTACAAAGCTTAAGTTCATAATTATATTGGACACATGAGGAAGGATTAGGGAAAACACGCAAAATGCAAATACGACGTAATTACGTCATCAATATGCAAATATACGCATGACGTCATCTAGCGACATTTGGCGACTTTTCGAGCAGACTTTAGCTACTTTCCGTTGAAAATAGTTGGCAACACTGCAACAGTGTTCTTCTACTAAGAAGTTAAGACAGATCCAGCAGAGCACTTGTGAATCTGTCTTTGGTTGTCGGATTAATATTCCTTCCAAAGTGATAACTTGGAGACACAGCTAATCTGTTCTACAGGTAGAGTATATACTAAGAATGGATGGACTGTGATGTCATCACTTTAAGGTAAAACCTTTATATTAATGACATCTATACCATGATATAATTAAAGCAATGAGTTGGTCCATTTATGATTTGTTTAACTTACAAAGAAATTTAGTAAATCCAGAAATGCAAGGCTTAAGGAGTCATTTGCATAGTTTGTGCTTCGACATGCACTCTTAACTGTGGGATGTTAGACATGTGTGTGCCTTTCAAAATCATGTCCAATCAACTGAATTTGCCACAGGTGGACTCTAATCAAGTTGTAGAAACATCTCAAGAATGAGCAGTAGAAACAGGGTGCACCTGAGCTCAATTTTGTGTCAGCGTCATGGTGTGGTGGAGCGCTGAGGAATTGAAAATCCGATTATGCCTGGGTAAGGCCCAGGGACCTTAATTAAATCTCATCGTAGGTAACACAGGTCAGTTCACAAGAAACAGCAGGAGACAAGCATATTAAGAAGTAACAAAATTTTATTTTAATCAACTATTAAGACAATTTATTACAAAAAAGAAAATAAGCAATTACTGGGAATTTACTCTGTGAATTTGAAAATTTCCTCTCAAACCTGGTCATTCTGTAGACAAAGTGTTAATTGATGGAGATTTTATTCTAATCTCACTTTAAAACAGACCGCTCGAAAATTAGAATGTATATGACATTAAACTAAATTGTTAGTATTCCAAAAAGCATGGAAGGAGAGCATTCAAAAATATAAAAAAATCTCTTAGTGCTGCTAGATCGATATATCTCTCCACTCTTATAAAAACTAACAATAATAATCCTAGATTTTTATTTAATACCATAGTAATATTAACTGGATATAAGACCACTACAGAAATCTCCACACAACAACATACAGTAGTGAGGACTTCAGGAACTTTTTCAATAACAAAATCGTAAATATTAGGCAAACAATTCAGGCTTTGAAACCAGACAATTTGATTGATACAGATGATAAACTAACTATATCAGATCAGAACCTAAAATACTTTACTCCCCTTAAAGAGAATAAACTAATTTCACTAATTTCTTCTGCAAAATCATCAACCTGTGTATTAGATCCTATACCAACATATTTTCTCAAGCAGATAGTACCAGCAATAACAGAACTACTGCTGATTTTTTTTTTTCATTAGTAGGTATGTTCCAAAATCTTTTAAATTAACAGTTATTAAACCACTAATTAAGAAACCTAACCTCGACCCCTGTCAGCTGTCCAATTACAAACCGATATCAAACCTGCTCTTTAACTCTAACATTCTGGAAAAAATAGTAGCGCAGCAGCTATGTTTATATCTACATAGAAATAGCATACACAAACTGTATCAGGATTTAAGCCTCATTACAGCATAGACAGCATTTGTTAAAGTAATAAATGACCTCCTTTTGGCCTCTGATCAGGGTTGCTTCACTATGCTTGTGTTACTCGACCTCGTGGCAGCTTTTGACACCATTGATCATAGTATTTTCCTTTACAGATTGGAAAATATTGTAGGAATTAAGAGAATGGCTCTCTCCTGGCTTAGATCCTACAGTATCAAAGTGATCTTTATCAGTTTGTAGATTTAAATGGTGACAATTCTGCATATTCTAAATTGGAGTTTGGTGTTCCACAGGGTTCAGTTTCAGGCCCACTGCTTTTTTTCCTTCTTTTTTTCCCCCCTGGTCAACATAATGGTATTAGTTTTCATTGTTATGCTGATGACACACAGTTATACGTCTCAGCAAAACCAGACGGGAAAAATCTGCTTAATAAAGTTAAGCAATGTGTGCAGGACATAAGAGACTGGATGTTAATTAACTTCCTTTTGCTAAATTCTGATAAGACAGAAGACTACTCATAGGACCACATGCAGTTAGAAAGCAAGCTTTTTGATCACACTGTAACTTTAGATAGCCTTTCTGTTCCATCAAGTGCAACAGTAAAAGACTGTGTAAAAGTAGATAATACTACCAGGATAGCATTGTTTCACCTGACAAATATTGCCATGATAAGGAATATACAGTATTGTCACTAAACGATACAGAAAAACTAGTTTATGCTTTTATCAACTCTAGGTTGGACTACTGTAACGCATTACTGTCTGGTTGTTTAACTAGGTGCATAAACAAACTTCAGTTAGTCCAAAATGCAATTGTAAATAGATTTGTCTAAGGTAAAGTAGCAGATCTGGGACTCATGAACATAGAGTATTATGGTGAACAGCGGCAGCAGCAGTGCGGGGACAGCCAGCCGGAAAACACAGAGGAGTCAGAGTCTGCTGCGGGCCTCAGCGATACACCTGAGCCAGCACTCACGAAGCTCAGTCCTGCACACACCGCCACACACAGCACACAGCGCTGACACAAACACCGGAACTTCTGTACACAGCACCAGTAAAGACCCCGACACATGTAGAGTAGTCACCAACACCCAAAGAAAACATTACAGTTTAACACAGGAGAAGAAGAAACGAGACCTCCACCACAAAACTCATCAGCAAACAAAAAACATGCAGTCAAACACTGAACATCATAACACAGGAGACCGAAGAAACAGGATGCAGCACCACACACACACAAGAGGAACCGTGTATGTGTGTGGATAAATGAGTGTGCATACTGTATACATACATACAGTCCCATGCAAAAGTTTAGGCATCCATTGATAAATAACCAAATAATATTAAAGAACTAGAAGCCCTTTGTACTAGAAGTAAGAATGTGAGAAAATCCCAAGTACAAGAATGGAAAGACTTTTGACTGGCTTTAAAAAGCTTTGATTATGTTGGGTTCCACAAACTTTTGCACAGTGCCACAATAATGTTTTTATTTTTTATCTTTATTCAATTTATGACATTAAAAGTAACTATGCATCAGTGTTTGCTGAAAATATTGTGCATTAGTTCAATTTCAAGGAGGGACTGTGTTAACATCTTTTCAATTAAAAAAATCACCAAGATCTGTTAATCAGTGGTGCCTAAACTTTTGCACAAACATATATATATATATATATATATATATATATATATATAAAATCGAAAAATAATAAGTAAAATGGTGTAAAATTTCTCCCTGTGTCTCTGTCAAGCTGTCGCTCCTGAGCTGCCAGTGATCCAGACGCCCTCTGCCCTCTGGACATGTTTGACTCGTCCTGGTGCCCCACTTCAGGTTGGAGATCTCGTCGTCACATGGATTCCCCGTGTGGTCTGCCTGGAATGCTGTGTGGTGTCTTTTGTGTGGTGCATTCACACAGGATAAGTGAAGACTGCGATATTACTGACTTGTGTCCCGGATATACAGTACAGTATATCCTAAAGTGTGTGTCTCTTAAAAGTGTGTTGCGATGAGAAAAGGAAGGAAGGGTGTGTGTTTTTGTGTGCATATGCAGACTGTGTGTGAGACAGAGAAAGAATTTATGAATTTTGGGTTTGATGGATTAAAAAAAACTAAACAAATATAATTACCATGCCCTGTGTGTTATTTATATTTCATCGGGTTAAAATCTAATAGCTCGAGCTGTACGCTTAATTTATCTGCAACATCTTAACCTTACATTATGAAAAAAATAAAATCACAATATTTTCAGCAAACATTGATGCATAGTTACTTCTTATGCCATAAATTGACCAAAAAAATTATCTTTCAGGAAATTTCTTTATGTCTGTCTGTATGTTTGTCCAGATTGATCACAGCATCACTCAAAACTGGTGGGAAAGAGTTTAATTAAACTTTTGCAGTGCTTAGATCTCTGCCAGTGTTTCGCAAGACGAGCAATGATTTTTAATCAATTTTAACTTGGAAAACGAACAAAGTCTTGGTTTACGAGTACCGAGTATGTATCACGCATGCGCTTCTTGTTTTGACGCAGAGCCTCACGTGATCACAACTGAGGCAATGGTTTTTCTCTTTCTTGTGTTGCGGACTTTAGGGTATTCGTCTCCCCTGCTGGGTCTTCGTGCGCATCTCTTATTGGTATAATCAACATCCGTTTTATTTCTTTGTAATGATGCATACTTGGGAGGCGTATATACTGTACACCATCACAAGGGACTGGAGTCTATCCTGGGAGACTTTGGGGATGAGCGGGTTACAGTACTATACTCCCTGGACAGGGTGCCAATCCATCGTAGGGCACACACACGCACACTTAGAGACTCACTGGGCAATTTGGAAATGGCAAGTAACATAATGTGCATGTGACATGTTTGCACACAGACTGGAAGGGCGGGAATCGAACCCTTGATCCTGGAGGTGTCACAGTGCTAACTACTATTATAGTGTTGCATTGTATTTGATGTGATTTATGACAAATAAATAAATAAATAAATAAATAAATAAAATAAGACATGTGCGTTCATTTATATAAATTTATAAAATAAAGCATGCACAACTCATAAAAAGAAGTTGAATTCAGTCTGTGCAAAAGTGAGTTATTTCCTTTTTATCCAAGCGCTTCAGTTTATTGTATGTACAGTAATGTAGTGTAAGCACAACGCTGATACACACTTCCTCTTTATGGCGTCTGGAAGCTTTTATAGCGAACTATCGCGATTCTAACTATAGATAGAAGAAACTTTTTTCTGTGATCCAGGCAGATCAGAAACGCTTGAACAGAGCTGAAATCTTCAAACTGTTTTAAGCCCTGTGATTCTCTCTCCCAGCCTCCATAATGAAAGGACCTAGGCTCCGCCCACTGTAAACTGTTTAACAGATTTCGCGCCGCAGGTGATGACCTGCCGACACAAGGGAAATTAATCATTCAGCGAATAGCTCCTTACCCTCCGTGAAAAGCGTTGGCGGGTGACATAACCGCTGAAGACGTCTACCAGCAGCCCAGTGCCCAGTGACCGCTCCTCTCTCTTTCCTCTTTTTTTTTTCATCCATGGACGGTTTTAGTTTTGGACTGCGGTAAAGTTCGTTTGATATTCAGCTTTTGCCGCCTCTATACATGGCTGGACTGGCATTTGCCCGGTGGACCGATGGTGATTTTCGTCTTTTGTGGGCCGGCCGCCGATGTTTTTGGGTTTTTTTTTTTGTAACGTTATAAACTTTTAAAGGTGGCGGATTGGCCAATTGGTCATGATCGACTCTGGGCTGGACCAATTACAGCCGAGGAGGTCAAATGCACCCGCCCCCTTGCAACGGCTTAGCAATCACATATCATTGCTGAATAAAAATGGAGAACAAAAAACGCAAAGGAGCAGGAGGAGCCGAAAAAATTAGGGCCAAAAAGAAACTAGCGCTTCAGGCAGATGCTGCCAAATGTGCTAAAATATCACAGTTGTTTGGTGGCTATAGTGGAGCTTCCACTTTAGTAAAATTAGCAAGTGATGGAGGCCAGCAGCCGCAGGTTGAAGAGGGAAAGGGGAGGCAGGAGGAGGAGAGACCCGAGGCGGCCGCAGGTGTTATGCGCTAAAATGCCCCCCTGCCATGGATTGCCCCCCCATACATAATCGCTATCGAATATTATAGTAGAAATTCATGGGTTTATAATTATCAAGTATGATATTAATATTATAATAAACCCTAGTTACGTGACAGCCGTCAAGACCATTATACAATTCTTGTATGTTTATTTCGTGGCACATTTATTTTGTTTTGGGCTTTGTCATGAATATAAAAATAAGCATTTATATACAATAAAAAATAAATATTGTTTATGATGAAAAATTAGAGTAAACTAT
Organism: Clarias gariepinus; assembly: GCF_024256425.1. Taxonomy (NCBI): domain Eukaryota; kingdom Metazoa; phylum Chordata; class Actinopteri; order Siluriformes; family Clariidae; genus Clarias; species Clarias gariepinus. The sequence continues at coordinate 5,768,195 of NC_071103.1, read as the reverse complement.
TTTTTTAAAAGTATGCATGTTGTACAGTAGGCTATATGAAAAAAAAATCTATTTTTTCATATACAACATATTTATTTTCATATTGCTTATTTTATTTTATTGTTTCATGTAATTTGTAATTTGTAAGCCATTAACCTATGAATTTATATTCTAATACAATATTTGATAGCGATTAAGTAGGGGGGGCAATCCATGGCAGGGGGGCATTTTAGTGCATTAACAAGGAAAGGGGGGCACAAAGAAATACTTTTCTTTCTTATTCTCATTTTAAATGTCTAGCTTTTAAATAATTATCAGTTAATCATAAGTGGTCATTTGATGTTAAATGTATAGAAATCCATTATCGTTTATAGTAAATATTAAGTCTAAAAATATTAAGTCTCTGTAAGCCCAGTAAGCTTAACATCTGTGCAGTCTGAAATTATGTCGAAGAAAGATGTTGAATCTATTTAATTATTGTAGAAAAATAATTGATTTTTGTGCATTTGTGTTACGATTTAGCTGGTTGTGGCAGCCCAGGTCTCTGAATGACACTCCAGTGATCGTGATCTGTACCAGTACTGTGTGTAAAATGGCATCAAAAATTCAATTAAGTGTTATTCTTTCTCAACTTTCTTTCTCTGTCTCCTTTCACTTTTTAAAGGTTGCCATGTTTAAAAAAAACATTTTGTGCTGCCATGCTGTTTGTTGATGTGGTAAATAAATAGTTTATAAAAATATCACTAAATCTCTAATTTATTAATTTTAATACTCATTATAGATCATGTCTAACCTCTAGTCTTCTCTGTCTTACTTTCAGGTTTTCGCCATGTGTTGTAGATAGTTCAGGAGGTTAACTCGACCAAGCAGTCTTTTATTTTCCGCTAAGTACTGTTTAGAATACCAGAATAGGGAGGATGGTGTAGGTTTAAGTTTATTAGATTGATACATATATACCAACAGGACAGTGTACATCGCTGTCAGAACAGCATTTGTTTTCATTCAAAGGCTTTATGGCTTACATACAAGGCAAATAGGTGCATATATCACAATGTCCAATATTCGTTCCAAACTGTCCTGTTGCATGTAGAGAGGCGGCAAAAGCTGAATATTAAACGAACATCGAACAGCAAATTACAGTAACTTTACCGCAGTTCACTTTCGCTTTGAAATTTCATCATTGTATTAATGTACAAATAATCCTAAAGCAAGTAATCTGCAATTAGTCTGCATAATATACACATCTTTAGGAATTACACTATACTCTATTATTACTGCTATACTATAATTTAACCATCTCTCTCTCTCCCCTCTCTCTCTCTCTTTCTAAACATTTACGTGTGTGTGTGTGTGTGTGTGTGTGTTGTGGGAGATGCTCCAGGAGTCATGGGGGTGAAACCTCATCTGATTATCTTGAACAGCTAGAATGCCTTTGATCTGCCAGACTGTAATTTCTGTAAAAGGTGTTTTTTATGCAGTTTGAGGAACATATTCATAATTTTCATCAAAATAATTATTTCTAACCCTGACAATGTTGGTATATGTTTTCTATTTAGACTAATGTGTGTTTCCTTGGAATGTAATACCATTTCTAAGTGATCCCAAACTTTAGAACAGTGGTATAAAAAGGTGTTATACTGGAATCCCAGCCACCTAACTGCCTATGATCAATTCCTGCTATCTAATATCACCCAATTAAGGATGGGTCACATGTTGAGTCTGGTTCCTCTTAAGGTTTCTTCTGCTTTTTTATTTTAAATTTTACATATTTCCTTATACTTTTTATACTCATTTCCCTAATTTTCCTTTTGTTTCTGTAAAGCTGCTTTGTGACAATAACCATTGTTAAAAGCGCTATATAAAGAGTCAGCCCCAAAAAAATTTGATTAGATTAGATTCAACTTTATTGTCATTACACATAGTTACAAGGCAATGAAATAATGCAGTTAGCATCTAACCAGAAATGTAAGTTAGCAGTGGGATATAAACATATATACAGATCTATAAATCTCTCTCTCTCTCTCTCTCTCTCTCTCTCTCTCTCTATATATATATATATATATATATATATATATATATATATATACTGTACATAAGTAAACAAATAAATAAAAATAAAGGCTATGTATGAATTAGATTTACAGAAGAATATACTGTATGTATATATTTAAATGAATATACAGTGTAAAGTGAGCAGAGATGGATGAATTAATTGACTGAATAAGTGTAAATATACAGAAATGTCTAAATATAAGTACAGTATATGGGATAAGGATATGCAGAAACTAGATATGGTTAAATTTACAGCATGTGCAATAATATAGATATATATACGAATAAATATGAATAACTTAACAGCTGAATATATACATATATTAATATAGCTACATATATTAGTGTACTGTCTATGTGCAGATTATATTATACAAGTGTTTGTACAGGAAATATTTACAGAGATATTATACAGGGATGTTGGGTTATCAGTGATGATGATGCCGTACATGTAAAGCGGTTAGGTGGTTGGTGAAGTGTTCAATAAGGTAACCACTGTGGGGTAAAAACTGTTTCTCATCCTGCTGCTTTTGGCTTTTAGGCATCTGAACCTTTTTCCAGAGGGAAGGAGAGATAACAGTTTATGTGCAGGGTAAGAGGTGTCCTCCACGATGCTACGGGCCCTATACACAGACACCTTTTCTTGTACAATCCTCAATGCCATGAAGTGGGGTACCAATGATGCGCTGGGCGGTTTTCACCACCCTTTGGATGGATTTTTGGTCCGAAACAGAGCAGTTACTGTACCAGACTGTAATACAGCTGGTTAGGATGCTCTCTACTGCACAACGATAAAAATTGTTTATTATGTCCTTAGAAAGGTGATTCTTCCTCAGTAATCTCAGGAAGGAGAGACGCTGGGAAGCTTTCTTGAGGAGACTGGAGGTATCAGTGAACCAGGTTAAGTCCTCAGGAACTTGAAGTTAGTAACACGTTCGACCATTGTCCTGTTAATGTAGACAGGGGTGTGTGTGTGTTACCTCTCCTCCTCCTGAAGTCTGTATACACTCTTCAGGAAAAGAAAAATAGTATGATATCTATTTTATTAGTATAATATTAATAATATGACAAAATAAAATATTGATAAATTTATAAATATTATTATCATATATAGCCTATATATATATATATCAGCAGCTAAAAAAGAATACAGTCCTAAAACAAAGTAATGTGCATATGTTACCCGGTTTCCAAATAATATTTTATGTTTTTGTTTGTTAGAATTATTTGTAAAAAAAAAATAAAAATAAAAAGGGTTAATGTACTTCGGTGGCAGTTCAGTCCATGGTGAGGTAAAGCTGGTTTGAAGACATTTTCTCCAGTTTTTTATTTTATGTGATGTGTGTGTGTGTGTGTGTGTGTGTGTGTGTGTGTGGAAATGCTTCTATTTTTAAATGCTTATGATGTATTTTCACCAACCATTAAATATAATTTGCACTTTTGACACTATGCTTCCTTGTTTTAATAATATATTTCTAAATATTGAAAGCTGAACAGAACTGCATACATGTATGCAAGTGTATATAATTAGGCTTGAATATTAAATATTTGCCTTTTTTGCCAGGGAGGAGAAATACAGCACCATATTTTAAATGGGAAGTATTTTATAGGGAAAAACTTACACATAAGTAAACTTCATGATGGGACAATATGATTTCCCCCTTAAACATGATTTAATGCATAATAATTATGATACAATTAAAAGTTCAGTGTCAACAATGTTCAACCTGTGTAAGTGGAGTTATTTTGACATCCACTAGGGGGCATGCCAGAGCAAAACATACCTCACTCCTTCACTCACTTATCGTCTATATTGCTTTATCCTGTATTTAGGGTCGCGGGGGCCTGGAGCCTATCCCAGGAGGATTAGGGCATGAGGCGGGGTACCAATTCAAAATGTACCTGAACTTTTAGAAATCCATATCACACTTTAAAATGTTTAGCAATGTACTGCAAAGCAATGTGTATTACTGTCTATTAAGGTTTTTACATTTTAAACACAAACATTATCCAAAAGAAAGATTAGCATCCGTACTCAATAACTGTCTGGATTCAGTTTTGTCATTGCAAAAAGTCAATGAAAAACAGTTAACATAAATCCAAAGGTGCATAAATGCCATATTAACAATAAAAAAACAAATGCATTTATAAAGCATTCGGGGTCATATGTATGTACAGAGTATGGATGTCTTACATACAGGATGTGCAGAGGTATTATAAACAGGATATACTCGAATTGCAATATTGTGACTAGTTAATGTTTGAAAATGATCCCTTTGGCTCCCAGAACTACTCTCTCAAAATTTGAGTCCTAGAATATGTCCATGCTTTCGGGAAAAAGAAACTTTTACAGATGTGATAACCTGGTCATTCAGTACATTCAGGTCGTCAGCCGACTTCATTTTATTGCCACATAATATTGCTAAGCAACTGAAGCAACCTCAGATCATAACACTGCCTCCAGAGGCTTGTACAGTACAGTGCGCATGATGCATGATGGGTGCATCGCTTTAGGCGCTTCCCTTCTTACCCTGATGTGCACATCGCTCATAAATAGGCTCAACATGGACTCTTCAGACAACATGACATTTTTTTATTGCTCCAAAGTTCAACCTTCTAGCAAACTAAAACCTTTTTTTTTCTGATTAGTCTAATTAACAAATGGTTTTGTTAATAAATGGTTTTGTTATGGCCGCACAGAATCCATTCTGTGAGTCCTGGGCACATTGTGTGCACGTGTGTGTGTGTGTGTGTGTGTGTGTGGAAATGCTTTTATTTTTAAATGCTTATGATGTATTTTCACCAACCATTAAATAGGATTTTGCACTTTTGACACTATGCTTCCTTGTTTTAATAATATATTTCTAAATATTTCATGCTAAACAGATTAAAACTGCATACATGTATGCAAGTGTATCTGTGTAAATATCATTTCTTAATAATTCTAAGATTTTAGACACAATTTAGGTCTGTTTAGTCAGTTAGATGGGGTTGTACCGACCACAATGCTGATGTTGTAATTTCTAAAAATGTGCACAAATAACTTTAAATAACTTTAAATAACTTCCTGAGAACATGTACTCTGTATCTGTACACATAGCTAAAATGCAGTACAATCTTTGCTTTATTCTAAAATGTAATTACAGTAAATTTATTACTTTAAAAAGATACAGTTTTTTTATTTCAAGAAGGAAAATATGTATTTATGAGTCCCACACCAACCAAAAGTAGAGCTACAGAGTATAATATTGTATTTTCTGCTTGTCTAAATGCAAGGTTTTATAATGCATACATATGGAAGTTTGATCCTTTTTACCATAACCCATGAATCATTTTTTTTACCAGTAACAACTAAATGCACATTTATAGAAGTTAAAAACAAAGTTTTCAAGGTACTCCAATATTTAGACAGCAACTGAGCGTTCATCCACACTAGTGGTCTGTGAATACACAGAGCCCGGAACCTGAGTGATGTAGCGCTTCAAACACTGCACATGGACGCATGGTGTCTGGAGGAGGAGCCTGGCAAGGTGTCTTCTGAACTTTTCACCCACAAACACATAGAGGAACGGGTTGAGGCAGCTGTGTGAGTACGCCACGGCTTCAGTGGCTTGCAACATCAGCTGGATACTTTTGCTGAGCTCACAGTCTGAAGACAGGATATTTCGCAATTCCAGTGCTTTGAGGAGTGCTGCAATGTTGTACGGTATCCAGCAGCAGAAGAAGACCACCATGACCACAACAACAAGGCGAATAGTCAGTGGTTTTTTTGATGTACGAACGGTCTGAAGTCGCCATAGTATCATTGAGTAGCAAAATCCCACAATAGTCAGTGGAATTAACATGCCCACAACATTCATTTTAAAAAAAGCTGCACTTTTCGAACCATTGTAACTTTCTAAATTAATTTTTGGATAAGCATCGCAATTATTTTGGTCATCCATTCCAAGATCCAGTAGTTCAGGAAAAGATGCTGGAATAGTTATAATCCAGACGACCACGCTAGCAAAAATCCCATACTTCTTAGATCGGATTCTCAAAGCAAACACAGCATGGACGATAGCCAAGTATCTGTCGATGCTCATCAGCACAATAAAGAAAATTCCAGCATAAAATCCAATGTAGTACACACTGAGGACCAGAGTGCACATGGCGTTACCGAAAACCCAGGTATCTCTGGCATAGTGAGCCAGGAACGGGAGAGTGAAGATTAGTAGAAGGTCAGCGATGGCCAGGTTCAGGAGACACACATCAGTCATGCTTTTCATTTGAGCACCTCTCAGGATCACCCACAGCACCAGCATGTTGCCCAGGAAGCCCACCACGAAGAACAGAGAGTAGAGCACTGGGAGGAACCAGCTTGCATGGGCTTCGTATTCACACGGTGGTGAACCATCAATCTGAAACACAGTTGATGGGCTGATACTGAAATTATGAAGAGGAAAGAGGGGGAGAGAGTTATTACATTAATTAGCAAATGGGAAGCCATTAAAGGTATTCAGAAAAGATTTAATAGTGGACATAGTATAAGTAACACTTTTTTCATTATGGCGTTAAAAAAGTATTCCTATTTACAGCATGACTGGCTAGATGCTTTACTATGTTTGAAATGTTATAACGTATGAAAGTCTGATGGGAGAGAGTTGCTCTCACACAGTTTACCCATTAAGAATAGGAACAAAATTACCCTCATGGAAACTCACTACAACTAATGTTACTCTCATGTGGGGCAAACGTGCATATTTACTGGCAAAATATTTTCTCTGCATCACTATTTTTTTCTTTCCAGTTGCGGCAGATCTGGTCTGACTGTTTTGGTGTTTACATGATGCATTTTCATTTGGATTGGGCGATTACTTTTTATTATATTCTAATTCCATATATATATATATATATAATCCAACATTTTCCATTAAACACATTCACTTTATTTACGACAGCTTGATTATGTGCTGATCATGTGACAGAATGAAAGGAGAGGAAGTGGTGGCTCAGGTGGTTGAGACTCAACCTCAAAGGTTTGGACATACCTTTTTAATTCCATGGTCTTTTCTTACTTTCATTTTTTTCTACACTGTTAAACAATGTAGAAATATGCAATGATCTTCTTTGAACAGCTTATATTGAGATATGTCTGATACTTATGCACTATAAAACCTTTATAATGGCTATAATCTGAGGTGCTGTTTATTCATCTGTGATTTTTGAGGCTGGTATCTCTAAATGAACTTCTCTCCTGCAGCAGAGGTAAGTTTTAGTTTTGGCATTCCTGGTAAGGTCTTCATAAGACCCAGTTTCATCATGGTGCTTGATGGGTTTTACAAATGCACTCGACAATACTGTTCAAGAACTATTTCAGAACAGTTGACCTTCGTGTCTTAAAATAATTTACTGTTGTCCTCATTATTTAATTACCTAATTTCATTTGTGTTATTGCATAATTATTGCATAAAATGTAAAAAAGGATCACTAAACAAAAACATTTAGTTAGAATAGGTGTCTAACTTTTGTGTCCAATACCTTGCAAATCTAATAGATCATTAGTTCAAAGCTTTTAAGAATTTTGCAGCCAAAGCATAGTGGAACCTTGAAATACGAGCATCATTTGTTCTGGAAGCAGGCTCGTATTTCAAAACACTCATAAACCAAATAAAATTTAAATAAAAATTTAAATTATTTGTTTCAAAGCCCCCCCCCCCCAAAAAAAAAAAAAATAATAAAATAATTAACACAAAATATTAAGTAAATATAAAAAATAAAAAAAATTAATCTGCCCTTTATCCTTAAACAAAAAGTTCAAATAAATCCTGACACATAAGTGTTTCCGTTTGTGCATGCAGGCGCTGTGTGTGTGTGTGTGTGTGTGTGTGTGTGTGTGTGAATCTAAAGTAAGCTCCCATCTCCTCCTCTCTGCCTTCTCATCTAAACACAGTTACCCTTCCTCCACTTTTTTCACGCACACTCGCACACCGGAAACACTGTTTTATCTGAAAATTTAACAAAAAATCTCTCTTATGACACTCGATTGAGCAACACACTAACAGAATCACTGCTGTAAAGTAAAAATGAAAAAAACCTACATTTTACCTTTAAATAGAATTGCGACAGAGCAGTGTTTCTGTGTAGAGCAGAGAGAAAGAGTGTGTGTGTGTGTGTGTGTGTGTGTGTGTGTCTGTGAAGGCGAAAGTAGAAGAAGTCTGTGTGTGTGTGCGTGTGTGTGTGTGTGTGTGTGTGTGTCACAGTGTCCAATGACAAGCACACACAGACACAAAGAGCAGGCTGAGCCTTGAGCAGAGAGCCTTGCTTTTCACGCACGCTGTACACACACGCATACAGACACAAAATAAAGTATGTTTTACACACACACGGTCACAAAATGTGTGTAACTGTAAACACTGTATAGTAAACAGTTTACACATGCACGTATGTTGATTATACCAGTAAGAGATGCGCACTAAGACCCAGCAGGGAAGACGATTACCCACAATTCCGCAGCGCAAAAGAGAGAAAAACCGTTGGCTCAGCTGTGATTACCTGATGCTCAGCGTCAAAACAAGAAATGCATACGTGATACATCTGGTACTCATAAACCAAGACTTGTTCCTTTTTCAAAATTCCAAAGTCAAAATTGATTTAAAAATTTTGCTCGTCTTGCGGAACACTCGCAAACCGTGTTACTCGCAATCCAAGGTTCCACTGTATGCTTAAATGCAAAAACCTAGACACATATGCTTTTGCTTGGGAAAAGTGTTTACCTTGGAAATGTGAACTAAATGCAAGTGATTTGAATAAGTATGAAGAACCCAGAATACTGACTTAGGTCGCTGTTAAATCTGACTCTAATTACTGACTTTTCATGCATAAATGCATAATATGTGCCTTTTCAACTTAAGACATTAATTTTGAATATAATCCTTAAGATTTATTCATTTAATAGACATTGTCTCAGTAATCTGCCAAAAACTTTTATATAAACTTCAACTTATATAAACTTTTAATCATAGGAATGTCAGCAGCAAATCTAATCTAGATAAAGTATTCATTCTGCCACATCCTTTTGCATAAATGTCAGAACTTTGTGGTTGGTTTATCAAATTCATGAAGCAGATAAATGCAGTAAACATGTACACCTTTGTTTTAGGTTACATTTAGTTTTGATAGATATATACATTATAAGTTGAATGTAAATCTTTAATGAAGCAACACTTAATAATTTACAATAGACTTATATCAGAAGTCATAAAAGGACATTATGTATTTTGTCACGTCTTTTCTTGAAGAAGAGGGCAGATTATTATCCTATAATTACCTGTGAAACCTTTTTCAGAAAGGTTTATAAAGAATAGATAGTGCTTCATAACAGTTCGCATGAATGTAAATGAGATTTTCACATCAGATTAAAAGCGTTTCCAAGTAGATTCACTTCTTGTTAAATTCTTGGGTAATTAAAGGTTCATCCGGTCTCTTAAGTATTTCAACATGTCACAGCAATTATTTATTAAAAAAGGTTATACATCATTTAAAAAGTGTCTAATAAAGTGTTAAATAATAAAGAGGCTAGGATTTCATAAAATCTGAATACAGATTGTTCTCACTTGATTGCTGTGACCTTCTCGAATCCACTGGTGGTGTTTGACATCATTGCCATTTGGCATAAAACACTAAACGGTCGTGCTGGATTTAAAAAAACAAAGAAAAAGAAAGAAAGAAAAAAAGAAAGAAATGAGTTATGGCAAATCATGGCCAGTCTGTACCGAAAAATAAATGTGAAGCTCCTACATATGGAGATCAACCAAAGAAAAAACAGAGATCATGATTAATCCATACAACAACATACTTAATAACACACATTAATCAACATTTAAATTAAATATAACAACATAATCAAATTCTAAGTGAAGCTTTATGCGGCAACATTGCCTCGGGGGTACTTACGGACTTTGAAAACAGACTTGTTCTTTGTCAGTCAGCATCCAAAACTGAAATGTGAAGTTGCTGCTTGAGGTTTATGGTTTTTCTGCTGGTTTGTTGCTACTGATAATTTCTGATTAGTTTGCCCAACCAACAGCTAATGCTCTTATATGCATTAGCACTGAGGATATGGTTGTACAAACAGTCTTGGAGCTTACTGACTTCTCAGAAACGTCTGTGGTAATTAAATGTGAGCAATAAAACTAAATTGTGAGTAGACATACCAAACGACAAGCAGTCATTTATATTTGGTTTAAAATGTCATTTAGTGTGATATAATTTACATTTGAACAATTTTATATGACAGCAGTTTTGTCTTAGGTTCAGAAGTGGCTTGATTCTAGTAATGCAATAATTAGTCTAGCCTTTTTCCTGAGGATGCCTGTGTGTGGTGGCTCATGATGCACTGATTCCAGTCTCACTCCACTCCTTGTGAAGCTCTCCCATGTTCTTAAATCAACTTTGCTTTACAATCTTCTTCTCACCATACTTCTCCCATCTAGTCAACTTTCCATGAATATGCTTCAACCCTTTATAAACAGTCAGCACTTTCAGTAACCGTCTGTGGCTACTCAAATGGTAATTATCTGAAAAACTCCCAAGTCAGCAATCTATAGTTACTGATGTAGACTGAGACATCCACAGTATTTATCCTGTATCAATAATAATTGACTTCGTGTTAATAATAATAATTTTTCTCTTCTAATTTGAAAATGAAATTGCTGTTTTGTATGCTGTATTTAAACATTTCGTGGCATGTAAAAAAAAAATTACATTACTTTCCACATTATTTAACACAGAATGTCCTACAAATCTGCCCACCGACTTCAATTCCCTAACAATAGAGTTACCTACAAACATGACCCCCACCTCCTAGATCACAGAGAAACCACAGAGAAACCATGAGACACTCACATTCGCAAGTTTCCTAATGTCCCACACCTGGACCCTTCTGCTGGTTTGACGCTTCTGATAATGTCTGATTACTTTGTCCAACTAACAGCTATTGCTCTCATGTGCATTAGCACTGAGAATATGGTTGCATAAAGAGTCACAAAGCTTCCTGACTTCTAAAGAACAAAATGTGGTAATTACTGTAGATGCCAGATAAAAAAGAATTCTGAGTAGAGATACAAAGAGGCTTAGCATACAAAAGACAAGCAACCATTTACAATTGGTTTAAAATGTGATTTAGTGTGATAGATTTTACACCACAATTCAAATCTCATATCTGTTTGGTATATTGCTGTTGAACAATTTTATATAACAGCAGTTTAAAAAACATAAATGAATAAACCCGGGTAAAATATTAATTATAAACATAATCCTTCATCAGACTTCATCGAAGGTCTGACTCCTTTACCATGCATACGTGGGTGGCTGCACACATCCAGTTTATAAAAGCAACCCCCTAGCTGAAGATAAGGTTATACAATTATGGAATAAAGAATGGGAAGATCAACATAAAAACTGTTTAAAATAAGAAGATCTAAATAAAACCAACTGAAAATGAGAAGGTCCATTTAAAACCAATTTAGAATGGAAAAATTGACACAAAACCATTTGAGAAGCTCCACATAAAACCAATTGAGAATGCTGTATAAAACTATTTGTAAATGGGAAGATTCCCATAAAACACTTGAGAATAGGAAGATTCGCATAAAACCATTTGAGAATGGAAAAATTGACATAAAACCATGTGGGAATGAAAAGTTCCACATAAAACTAATTAAGGGTGAGAAGCACTACATAAAACTATTTGTGAACAAGAAAATACCCATAAAAACACGTAAGAATGGGAAGATTCACATAAAACCATTTGAGAATGGAAAGATCCACTTATCACCAATTTAGAATGGAAAAATCTACCTAAAACAATTTGAGAATAGGAAGATTCCCATAAATAAAAGGTTCAAAGAAAATGTACTTACCTAATATCACCTCTTTAATGTGATTTTGCTTTTACACAAGAATGAGGGAATTGATCAAATCTAAATAACATTTATGGCTTGAAATTAAGGCTCTTTTTTTATTTTTTTATTTTTTTGCTTCATAACAATTACAATTATCACTTTAAACCTCGGGCACTATATAACCCAGGTAGCTGTAATATAACCATTTTTAATTAGTGCAGTAATAATGCTTAAAAATACCTTTAATGCCAGATGTTGTTTATTTATCTATTTAATAGATCAATAGTGCCTAAAGATTTTAAACATGGCTGTTCACATAGTAACCTCAGCAGAAACCTTCTTCGCTGTTTAACCACCCATCATTCAGCCTCACCAGTATACTAATCAATAAACAGACAAAGGGACAAACAAACAAACAAACAAACAAACAAACAAATATCCCTCTAAAACTAAAAATGAGAGACGAAAAATCCTTCAGGAAGCCTGGAAAACTATTCCTTAAGACTACTTTAAAACATACAAGAAAGTCTGGCTCTTTGGAAGCAAGATCTGAAGAAACGGTGGGTGGGGCACAAGTTTCATTCGGCCAGTTGAAACCTAATGTTATTGTATGCAGCCACAATGAGTTTGTGGTTATGTTATTTTGTACTGAGCTAGCTTATTTCTCAAGAAAGTATGTGGTAATAAATTAAGAGGATGTGCTTTTTTACAATAGTGAGTAAAAAAGCAACATGACTTTGCAAAACAAGGATGAGAAGTAACATGTGACCATAAAATTACCCCTGCACAGTTGAATGATCTAGTCTGGTTCAAATAGCTAGTAAATTCATTCTGAGGATGTGTTCGTGGGAGTGAGATACACTAAATTGTGACCAGATGTGCGAAGAAGTGGCAGAGCAACAGGCTCGAATGCTGTATTGGCCTTCTTATATAACAGCACAAGTATCCTATTGACTCTTGTATAATATTTCATATACTATGAGAAACTTGTGGAATGAAGAGAAGAGGGATGGAAAGTAATAACCTCTTAAAAATGCTGCAGATGCATTGATATGAGCTGCCGCTTGTTGAGTAACCACAGAATGTTTCTTGCTTCATTGAGGTTGTTGCATGCATCAGTGGAGAGATAGTCTTAGAGTACGCGAAAAATTCGTGTGAAAAACACGTGGCTGCTGTCCAACCATAAGAGCTTGTGGTTTTTATTATAACCTTTTGCTTTGATATTAATACATCCAGGGTTGTAGTGTCTATCTTTCAAATTAACAGCGTGTCAACTTCCTCTTCTCTTGCTGCTGCTTTTCATGTACCTGCATGATGTGAAAGCGAAAACGCAGAGTTGGAAGGCTCAGCAAGTTTCAGATGACGCATGGCGCGATAGTGTCCATGCAAACAGGAACACTGCTGCCAGTAAAATCCTTAACCAAACTGGCGCCACAGCAAGAATAAAAAAAAGTCAGCAACGTTGTACTTTGTACCACCATCCTGTCCCTGAATAAGTTACACAATTTTGCATTCTGTATGAACTTCTGATCATTGACACATTACACTACCTAGACTAATTTATAGGAAATCTCTTTAGCTGTTGCTTTTTAGTTGTAAATGCCACTTGGGTTACATGTGAGTTGAGTTGTTTAAGGTATAATAAACAAATCATGTTTCTTATCATCTTAAGTGCTGTACATGATAAGATGTATTTCTTTAAATATAAAAGAGAAAACCTCTTTCTACATCATCGCAAATCTACAATCTAGCACTTGGCTTGTTATTTGTTATGTTCTCTTCCTGTCCTGGCAACGCTCACCATTACGCCATAGATGGTATCTCTATGTGATAAAACTCTTTATACTATAACTTATGAACTGAATCAGGGATGTAAGATACATGATTCATTAATCATGTATTCATATATTCATATTTATATATTGATTCTTCTCATTAACGTAGTGCAGAAACGTTTAATTTCCTCCCGTAAAAGCTGCACATGATTAATCATGCTGTTGTCTTCACAAGAAGAAACCACAAAAGAACAAAAACAACAGCTCATCCGGATGTGAGTATAAATATCAAGTAAAGCCCTTTATTTTAAACAAAGAAGCACACAGGAGCAAATATTAGCATAAATTTGAGTTTTTTCATTTCAATGCACATGTGTCAACTTTTTCTAGCTCTTTTTTTTTTAAGATGCTAAGAGAGAGCAGGTTCCTGTGAGTAATATTCAAATGTTTTAAAATGAGTTTCATGAAATTATGACTTGGCGCTACCTGTCAAGAAATCAATCATCCAAAAGAAGTCATAATTAAAAAAGAAAGGTACACATACTATCATTTTGTGATAGTGTTTTTAGATAACTCATTGTATGAGAAAGTTTCAAATGCAGAATGCACCAGCCTGCGTCAGGAGTTTTGCTGGTAAGGGGGCTGCGGTCTGACCTAGTTTTCACACCTCATAACCTGATACTAGTTTTGAGGTTTTTAAATGAAATAACATCACAGTTATAAAAATTGTTTTGACTTCTTTTATTCATTCCCAATGGCAGTTCCCCATCTCACCCCCCCCCCTCCCCCTCCCACAGGTCAGTTTTAGCTACCAATTACTACTTTTACTTTGTAATATACTCCAAACATCATCGTATTCCAGGTTTTTTTTTATTTTTTTTTTATTTAAATAAAGCATTTCTTCAAATCACTAGGAGCCACAATGAATCGAGGAATAAAATAACTGGGTCAATGTTAATCATGTTATGTTTTGAAGTTAATCAAGCTTAGTTTTATGACAAATCCACATAGAATAAATACTGCGTGAATAAACCCGGATCACAGTTTTTGCAGAGGTGGCAACATCGCTGACAAGAAAATCCTTGCAAGTAAGCAGAAAAAAATGTGTGTGAAAAAAAACAAAAAAAAAAGGGAGAGATAACAAAGAGGTTGCTAAGAAGCAAAACTAAACAGTATACAGATGAACAAACTCCTCTTGACATACACCGGTCATTGGTCCAACAGTTGCTTGTGCAGTATGTAACCAACGTTAGATATTCACAAGCACTTATTATGTAATGGATGTATGCATTCGTTTCAATTGTTCTCACATTTACAGATGTGCATTTAGTTTTCATGTGTAACTCGTTGTATCCTTCGCATACTATGTTGAAAGCTGTATTTTGTCTTTGGATAGATAGATAGATGTTTCAATCAGCTTTGTTGTTTCTTTCTCAACAACAAAATGTTCCTTCCTGGGTTACTGGCCTTGGCTGTCCTCGCAATCCTCTGGCGCCCATCGCATTCCAGTTGCTGAGAATTTCCACACAGTAAATTCTCCAATGTTTATTTAACACATTCAGAGCTGATTTGAGGCAAACTGGATCTACAGTATATAAAAACTGTAGTGTGTTATTTCGACACATGGGGATGTTGTCGTGTAGACACTGTGGTTTGAATGTGGTGAGTCTCTGTTGCAGGTGGATGGCCACGAGATGTGAAGGTTCAGTAATCAGTGTTGTAATGATTCATAAATGAGCTATTACCATCATTAAGTACGAACGCTATCTCTCTGTTACGGAGAGACAGAGAGCATAGGCCCAACCGCTATCTCTCTGTTATGCAGCATTCTCCCTCCCTAATCTTCTATGTGCCTTGCCTAAAAAAAAATGACAATGAAACAGAATGAATTTTTTTAATGAGACTGATATACAAATACTTAAAAATCTATGTTTTAAAATTTCTCTCTCTCTCTCTCTCTCTCCAGGCCTGTATTTGTAGGGCCAGAGCACTTTACTAGAGCTTTAAATCAAATTTAAATTTTATTTGTCACATACACAGTCATACTATGTACACAGTACGATATGCAGTGAAATGCTTATACGACTGCCAGTGACTTTAAAAAATAAAGGCTCATACATAAGAAATAAATATGAATAAAAATTCTAATTAACTAGTAAAATATACTGTACAAATAAGAACAAAATGATAATATAGCAAATATAGAAATATAAAAGAAGAAAAAAGAAATTTGTCAAAATTTTTAAATGACTAGGGTGTGCAAATATGTATAAAAAGTGACTTATTAAAGTGTCTTATTAAAGTGATTTGTGCAGTGGTCCATAAATGAAAATATATAAATATGTAGTGCAAGTGTGCATGAATGTGTCCATAATGGCCATGAATCCCCAGTCAGTGTTGGATGTTAAAAAGATGGTATTAGTCCTGTGTTGTGTTGTGGTTCACTTCATTCTTTCGCCTGCAGTGAATTGGCTTTTCTGCAGGGTGTAAAGTCTTAGCTTTCCAAATGTTGATGTTGATTATTTTGCCATATTGATAAAAAAAATCTTAAATTCTAAAGGATAACTATGAATGAGGTGAAATGAGATGAGATAAGAATCATGATATATCATCAGCCAAGCTTTATTTGCCAAACAACAGATACTGTGTATATATCATTTCGAGAATACAAAAAGAAATTGTGCAGAATATCAGAACACATTATAAGAGTAGAAGCTACATATATATGTAATACCCTCCTACACTTATTCCGGCATATCTTTTAAGATAGACAGTTTTTTTCAGTATGAAAGAACCATGATCTGACTACCTGCTTCATGTCTGAAATGTCGCCTCCCACGAACTCCCTTAGTGGCCCAAACATGTAATAATGGCTTGGGTGGTGGTAAGAACTGTATAGGGGATATGGCAATAATGCTTAGCCAAGTTCCTGCATAACTTGCTGAAGGTTCACGCAAACAACCAAAGTGATCTGAGTACGGCTTTCTTTAAAAAGGCCATTCAGGTTTTATGCCTTCATTTACAAAAAAAATTTCCTGCTTTAACTCAAACGTCCATATATAAAAGACGTTATAATTTTTATTATATTTGCTCATTTGAACGGTCTTGAATGGTTTACATAATTTACATGTAAAAATAACTCTTATTAAAACATGTTTTTTAATTTAACAAAATAAATACTTGTTCATAAAAGTATGCATATAGACTTCAAGGCAGACACAAAAGTGGGCTTGGGAGAAAATGACTGTCCATCTATGTTGTAATATAAGTGATAACAGGAACTGATTTTTTTCACAACCTCAAATGCAACTTTAAATGAAAAAAAAAAAGACTTCACAAATTATTACAGGCTGTAGTCTACACATTTAGCTGTATCAGTGTGTTTAGCACTGTTTCAAAGATATGACTATTGTCCATATACTGTATTAGTGCAAAATGAATAATTAACTAGCAAAACTTTTGATTTCTATTTAGCTCGGCACATAAACACATACTTAAGATTTAAAACAAAAACAATGACAAACTGTCCAAACAGTGAAAAAAAAAAAACATTTACATTGGCTGCAAGTGTACCATAAATGTACCTTCATTGGCTGCAAGCCAAAACATCTTTATTTTGATGCGCAGTGCACTTTTTTTCATGCAACAGTTATGTCCAGTGTCAGGTCCAATGATTCAGTAATTTCTGCCTACAGGCAGTGATTTTGCAAGAAAAGAAAACATAGGGAGTAAAGAAAGTGTTTCTTGCTTGGCAACATTTGACTTTGAAACCATTAAGAACTTATGTTTGGAGTGGACCCTGAAGAAACAACATCCGAGGACACAAACATAAAAGCGAAGGCCGGTGTCTTTAAAAAAATATTGTGTTGGTAGTTAAACTGTAGAAAAGCAATGTGGCATTTGTGTTTGTGGGGTTGCTCAAGGATGCCCTTTTTGTTGCATATTATTTATTTTGTAATTATAGATCTATGTGAATATGAATGTCAGGCTTAAATCTTTTATAAAAAAAAAAAGTTTATGCCTGCATGATTCCATACTATATTGTACTTATATAAAACTTTCAGACAGTGGCAATAGATTTAATACCGATATGTTCCTGTCAGTATCAGAAGGTTATGCAAGTGCG
Organism: Clarias gariepinus; assembly: GCF_024256425.1. Classification (NCBI taxonomy): domain Eukaryota; kingdom Metazoa; phylum Chordata; class Actinopteri; order Siluriformes; family Clariidae; genus Clarias; species Clarias gariepinus. The sequence continues at coordinate 5,750,379 of NC_071103.1, read as the reverse complement.
ATATCATTCTGCTTTACTGAAACTCCACCAGACATGCACAGCTTTTAACTTCTGAATAGCTTTGGAATTATTTCTGAATGCCGATCTGTTCAATTTAGTTATTAAATCCTCACTACATACACTTAACTCAATTCTGAGTGCGCCTAGCGGTGACAATATATACAGTATACACATATTACGAAAATGAGGTGTTTAACAACCTCTTTAACAACCTCTACCATTCAGACACCAACTGAGCGTTCATCCACACTTGTGGTCTGTGAATACACTGAGCCTGCTGCCTGGGTCATGTAGCTCTTCACACACTGCACTTGGACACATGGTGTTTGACGGAGGAGCCGGGCGAGGTGCCTCTTAAACTTTTCTCCCACAAACACGTAGAGGAACGGATTGAGGCAGCTGTGCGAGTACGCTATGGCTTCGGTGACTTGTAGCATCAGCTGCATCATCTTGCCAACATAACAATCTGAAGGCAGCTTTTGCCACAGTTCCAGTGCTTTAAGGAATGCTGCAATGTTGTACGGTATCCAGCAGCAGAAAAACACCACCATCACCACAACAACAAGACGAATAGCCAGTTTCTTGGATGTACGAAGCATCAAAAGCCTCCGTAGAACCGTGGTGTAACAAAATCCCACAATAATCAGTGGAATCAGCATGCCCAAAATATTCATTTTAATAAAACCTATGCTTCTCACATGCTTGTGAATTCCATCATTTGGATAAGCAGTGCAAATTGTACCATTCTTTTCAGTTCCAAGATACACTAGCTCAGGAAACGATGCTGCAACAGCCATAATCCAGATGAGCACACTAGCAAAAATCCCAAAAGCCTTTGTTCGGATTCTCAAGGCGAACACAGCATGAACAATAGCCAAGTATCTGTCGATGCTCATCAGCACAATAAAGAAAATACCAGCATAAAATCCAACGTAGTACACACTGAGGACCAGAGTGCATATGAAGTTACCAAAAACCCAGGTATCTCTGGCATAGTGAGCCAGGAAGGGGAGGGAGAAGATTAGTAGAAGATCAGCGATGGCCAGGTTCAGGAGAGACACATCAGTCATGCTTTTTATCTGAGCACCTCCCAGGATCACCCACAGCACCAGCATGTTGCCAGGGAAGCCCACCACGAAGAACAGAGAGTAGAGCACTGGGAGGAACTGGTTTGAATGGGTTTGGTAATCGCAGGGTTCTGTTTCATCAATAGTACCATTAAAGCCATAATAATCAGAGTAGTCATATGCTGGGCTGGTGCTGAAAATATTGGTGCCATCCTTTTCATAATTAGTGTGGTCATATGGTATGCTGGAGCTGAAAACAATGAAAAGAACAAATTAAATAATCTTTGTTGTTTACATAAAATAACAGTTTATTTTATAGTTATGATTGTGTTATGGTTTACCTACTGTGGGTATATTTATAGAAAAGGCTCTATAGGTTGTGAGTGGAATGTATTTGTTTTGTCCTCAAAATGTATGTTTTCTGTGATCTGTACCAAAAGGTTGTTGTTGTTGTTGTTAACCCTACTACTATGCCATAAAAAAGTTTGATTAACAGATGCTATCATTGTTTAATTCATTAATTGATTAATATAACTGGCTGAATAAGCAAGCAAATTATAACTCAAAGCAATTTTTTGTTAAATTAAAAAAAGGGATTCGAAAATATTTTCTTCTATTGATGATTTAAAAATAAATGTGTGATAAATATATATATATATATATATATATATATATATATATATATATATATATATATATATATATAAGTTAATATGTTAATGCCCAAACACACATACTGTATACTGTATATGTCACACAGTGGCAAGAAAAAGTACCTGTGAACCTTTTGCTTTTCTGCATTCATTTGTCATTAAAACTGACTTGGCCACACCAAAAGGTGGATTTTGTTTTTCTAAAGCCATTCTATTGTGAACTTGCTTCACTGTCCTGTTGCGTCACCCAAATTCTATCAAGAATTTTTGATATGTTTGGAAATTCATCTTCCCCTCAATGACTGCAAGCTGGTTACGCCCTGATGCAGCTGAACAGGCCATCATGATGTTTCCTCCACCATACTTTACAGTTAGGATGATGCTTTCATGATGATATGCAGTGCCCTTTATACACCAGATGTAGTGCTGTGTGTACTTTCCAAATAGTTCATCAGCTCAAAAACATTTTGCCAAATTTTTTTTTGCTAATCTGTGGCTTCCTTTGCAGCGTGGACACTGTACTTGTTCAATGTTTTACATAATGTAGACTTATGAACACAGAATGTTAGCCAGTTTCAATGATGCCTTCAAATCGTTGGCTGTCACTCAGTGTTGTTTCTTTACCCCATTAGATCCCCTAATGAGGCATGGCTCACATTAGCATTCTCTTCTAATGCAGAGCAACTAGACTCTAGTGGTTTTTTAACAGTCAAAGTAGCTCTAGTCCACACCTCTAAACTCATTCTCTTAACAAGACACCAGGTATGCTAACACCTCCAATTCCACAGTTGTATGAGGTCATTAACTTAAGGAGAAATGGAGAAGGAACCTGGAGATCCTCAAAGAAACCCACCTACTGTAGCACAGGAAGAACATGCGTACTCCAAATATAAACCAGAGATGAAATTCGAACCCCTAGCCCTGGAGATGTGAGGTGACAGATCTAACCACTAAACCACTGTGCTGCCATAAAGAAACCACTAATGAAAAAAGGAATAGCATACAATATTCTCTGTGCACAGGGTTTCCAGGTTATGTATTGCAATAGCTGCATGGTACAGATACAGCAAATCATGCGCATTATTGCTCATTTCAGTCCTATCACATAACGGAGATAAAGGACACACACACATATGCGCACGCGCACACACACACACACACACACACACACATACGTTGTGTCTACCTATTTAATTATTTATTTTTTTTAATTTTGGTATAATATGAAAAGCATGTTTTAAATTAGGTTTAGACAGGGTGGAAATTTTGATAAGCTGGCTGACTTTATAAATAAACAAAAAACAACAACAACAACAAAAAGAAATACTCCACCTACTATTCACATCTATAGTAATTGTTTCAGGAAACATTATTTGTTCAATCTCATTAATGTATTTATTTTGGGTTATACTCCTACTATAACTGCATTGAAAATCAGAGTCAGGTTTATTAAAGAGCACATTTAAACATTTGAAAGGATTTGCCTTAGTAATGTGGTTCAAACTGTTAGAAAACAGACATAAAACAAGAATAAAAAGAAAATCTGTTTAACTACAGTAGACCTGTGCTGAATATATACATACGTTATATGTTAAGATAAAAAAAAATCTGCACTGTGTGAAAACAAAACAGAGGCAGAGCAGAATGTGTGCATATGTATAGCAGGAGTACAACGTGTTACGTTAATAGAACTACTTGTGTAGTTTCACAAAAAAGACTGTAATTATAGACATCCAGGGTCGTGTTTAGTAAGAAAAAGAACGATGTCATCTGACCCGACACTAAATGGAGTTATTTTCTCAAAGGTGATGAGCAAAATACTTTGATATTTATAATTTATACCTATTTTTTTTCAATTTTTCTAATTTATTTCAATTTATTTTTAATTCTGTTAAGCTGCTTTATGACACACACAAACACACACACTATGCAAATATTTCATTTGAATTTATTTCTCTTAAATCATAACAATTTTGGGGTGATTATTATTTTATTTTATTGAAACAATGACCACTGTTAAAAGCGCTATATAAATAAAATTGAATTGAATCGAATTAAGTAGTAAAGATGTCTTTTTTCATAATTACATTTAATCCGTGCACCGGAAAACTTGCTGTATGGGTAGGGTGGTCAGGAGGTTACAAGCATTTAGTCATATGGTGCATGTAGGGCATTATTACAGTATAATTCTATTGTTTAAGTTACAGCCAAATTAACCATCAGTGCTTTAGACAATAAAACATTTTAATGTCTTTATTGGTAAATAAACAAATGCAATTGCAGGTTAAGTGCTGTTAAATACGAGGAATGACAGAGGAGTTCAGGAGACCTCATATCAGGCAGCATAACAGCACTCTGTCTTTAATCTTGGATTATTTTACTAGAAAGCATTTTGTATTTCTTATTCATCATTGAAATGAATTCGTAGTCTTGTACATTACAGGAATGGCTTATAAATTTCCCCATATCACGTTTTACTATGCCACCTGCACTGCTGGTCATGTTAAAGCAAGAACACAAATGCTGTAATCGTATCTGTGGTAACTTTACTGTAGAACATTACATCATGAGATAAATTAACAAAGGAAGCAGAGACAGACTTACTGCCTTAAGTCTGGTAGACAAGGTTCTGTAAACTGTGACCACATCTTTTAAATAACCCGAAATGATACGAGCCTTTGACATCAGCTACAGTACAACTGTAGAAGTAGAATAAAATGAATTCTGCTACACAGGCACGATTAATTATTATGTTACTATCAGATGAATTATTTCGACTCAACGCTTTATTTATAGACACCAGTACAAGCTTTTTGTACTTTCCTAAATGTCTTGTGTCATGATGCAGATTCTAAAACAACCCGCTCATGTCCATTCCTTAATGTTTAATTAATAGATACAATAGTTAATAACTATACATAATAAAGATGTCATGATGAAGGAAGATTAAAGGGTTTAAGATATTGCAGGTCTCACCTTGAGATTATTATGACTCTTAACCCCTTCAATGACACTGAGAGTTAATAAAACATTGTAGTGTTTCTACAAAAAATCTAAAAGAAATATAAAATAAAATAAATACAATCATGACTGTACACTAATTAAAAACAAACACAAAGTTTGTTCGATTTTACAATTGTATTCGAACCGCTATTACACTAGCTTATGACTTGGCACATGTGTTAAAAGTTCTCACCTGTGTGTCGTGAGTGTCTGAAGACTGCTGCTGATATTGTCTGCCATCTCTGCCTTTCAATGAAACTTTAAACAATTTTGCTGAAGTAAACATAAAGAAAAATGCAAAAAGACGTTAAATGATTGTAAAGCCAAGTAAAGCACTTGTGAATTTTGCACACCACGGGTTTCTATAACATTTGCTACCAGAAATAGGGCAAATGCCAGTTCATGAAATGAGTCAATAACCTGCAAAATTGTACTTTCTATGCATAAAAAAAGAAGTACTAAAGTCTTACCTGTGTACCCACAAAGGACAAAATGATTGCATGCAACAAAATTATTTTAGTTATAAAAGAAGTTGTGCAAATAATAAGGAATGGGCAAATTGTTTCAGAGAATACTTACAAAAATGTTAAATTGATGGACTTGGCCTTTGGGTCTCAAAGCCAAAAGTAAAATAAAATAACAGATGTTTGAGGTCTCTGGTTTTGACACTTCCGTTTTTGTAAAGAGTATGGGGGCTCTGTGCTGAAGTGCACAAAAGAAGCTGCACTTAATTAAGTTTGCTCAGAGCAAGCTTACGATTGGCTCTTGACATATTGAAACCAAGGTAGTGGCTAATGTTTTTTTGCAATTTTGTTTTTTTTTTCTTTTAAGCATGCAATGCATTCAAGTTCAGGATGTCTTTTTTGTTAGTGAAACGCTTGCATGAAGTGTAAACCAAACTTGAACATGCTTTCCTTACACATCAGTATGCTTCTCACATGAAACCCGAGTGTAGTGTAACTGACTGAAAGCTCTCAGGTGTAAGATTGACACCATTGATGCATTATCAGATCAGACTATCAGTGGTTTCATCAAATGTAGACACGTGCACAAAGGATGTTTCCCTGACGCTCAGAAATTGATCAAGGTCACGACAGGGCATTTGGTGGTAATATTAGCTCAGATACACGGCTGCATTTGTGAGTTTAAATGTTTGCATGTTTCTAAGGTTCCCTAATGCTCTACTGGGTGCATACAATGTTTTTACTGAGTGCCAGATATGATCAACTAAAAAGGCATTTTTGTTTTTGGTAAAAAGGATGATTTAGCAAATAATTAAACTTTGTATACCATCACAACACCCTATTTAAAAATGTCTCTTTTTATACATTTCAACAATTATGGCTTATGGATATGCCTAAAAAGCAGGCTGAAATTGATACTATAAATTTTGTGTATTTTTTCTTAAAATCATTTTTTGATTTCACAAAAAACACAAAACATGAAAAGAATTGAAAATAGAAAAAAATTATACTAATAATTAAACTCAACACTAAAAATTGATTAGATTTCTTTAACCCACCTGCTGCCTCTTGTCGATTAGGAGAGTGACAGAATGTTCTCAGGTTTATTTACTTCTCAAAGAGGTATATAAGTCCTGAGCCAAACATCCTGTGTAAACAAGTATCATGTACACCAAAGAGCACAAGCCATTCGCACGCTCTATAGAAATGTCGGGAAACCAAAGAGGGGAAAGTTTTACAGACGTCTGGATAAATTATTCAAGGGAATACAGAGGAAGAAGCAAGCATGTGATGGTTTATTGGGACTTAATTCAAATGAGTTAAGAGGGATTTAATTAAAATGATACACCACAAATGTACACAAACCTACATAATGTATACATTAAATAAGAATTGGTGGTGGGTAGATCATCAAAAATAATTTCCAATTTAGGCAATACAGTGACACTGTGGTTAACACCAACACCTCACACCTCCAGGGTTAGGGGTTTGAAACTCGCCTTCGGTCTGTGCACGTGGAGTACACATTCTCCCTGAGTTTGGTGGGTTTCCCCCAGGTACTCTGGTTATAACTCCCACATCTGATCGGCATTTCTAAATTCCCCATAGTCAGAGGTGGGTGGAGTAGCCAAAACATCTCCTCAAGTAAGAGGAGCTGTACATCAAAATAATATCACTCAAGTAAAAAGTAGTTATTCAGAATATTATGCAAGTAAGAGTAAAAAAGTATTCATATATATATATATATATATATATATATATATATATATATATATATATATATATATATATAGTGTGTATATATATATATATATATATATATATATATATATATATATATATATATATAGTGTGTATATATATGAATACTTTTTTACTCTCACTTGTATAATATTCTGGATAACTACTTTTTACTTCTACTTGAGTGATATTATTTTGATGTACAGCTCCTCTTACTTGAGGAAATGTTTTGGCTACTTCACCCACCTCTGACTATGGGGAATTTAGAAATGCCGATCAGATGTGGGAGTTATAACCAGAGTACCTGGTTATATATATATACACACAATATATATATATATATATATATATATATATATATATATATATATATATATATATATGAAGCTGTTCTTTTGCAGGCGTAACATTCTTTGTATATGATGCCAGGGATGCATTATATTTTTGGGGATGCATGGAGATGTTCAAGATGTGTATTGGCGATTAATTCTGTACTAAAATATACTTATATATTCAGTATATTATAATTAATATTCATACTTATATAATTCATACTTATATACTCATAGACTATAACAGTAACATTATATGTCCAAGTAAAGTTAACATAATCACACAAACATATTCTATACGCACCGCAACAGTGCACACTAACCACAAGACCCCACTAGTAGCAGCATGGATTTATGTGAGATCCGCAAAATTTAAGAAAAATACGGAAACTTTAGTTTGCGCATGCGCAGTGAGTGTATGCACGACGGATTCACAGGTAGGATGAATTTAAAGAACACCGGCTAAAGATTTTTTTCCACTATGCCGCTGATTGGTCAACCGGAGTCACGTGATTATTGTTGCTGCGTCTGATTGGCGGTAGATCCACCAGCTGCATGTGTAGAATAAATGGTTAGAAAAGTAACTTCTCGATGGTAGCCGAGTGTAGCGGCAAATCTACTCAAGTAAAATTTAAAAGTATGGTGCAGAAAAAATACTCATAGAAGTAATTTTTTTCCCTCCAAAAAAAGTTACTCAGGTAAATGTAATGGAGTAAATGTAACTCGTTACTACCCGCATTCAGGGTATTCATGGCATTGTGGCCTTAATCTTCTAGGAAAGGCTTCAGGCTCCATGTGATCCTACACACCGCATAAGCAGTATGGATATGTTTGTGTTTTAAAATGTTCTCCAACAAACTTTGAGGATAGTATTTTTATTCAATTTAAAATTACAACTTTTGCACTTAATAATTACAGTATTTTCTTGTTGTTGTAGTAAATAAATAGGTTGACATTTTCTTTAAGTTTTTATTCCAGGTAAGTCCATTTCAGTTCCAAATTGTAACAAAATGCAGTAATGTTTGAAGTTGCTGAATTTTACATTCAGAAGTAAGTGATTCTAAGTACGTTGTGTAGGGTTGGTCTTCTAGACATGGTTCTTGTTTACACCTGGCTGTTACATCACTACAGACTGTGGGCTTGCAACCTTTTCATAACCACAATTAGAAAGAATTTAATAGGAAATCCAGAAAAGCCACCCAAAGAAACCAATATATTAGAAGTCTTATGGCTTGTACGCCTACTTTTTAGGGTTATGATGGTGCTCGGGAAAAACCTGGCCTCTCATATAGTGCGAGGCGACGTCAGAAATGTGGGTCAGTTGGTGAACGCTGTCTCGAATTCTTTTTGAGTTCTTTCGAACGCTGTCTCTGTTTTTCTTTTCTTTTCTTTTTTTAGCTTTGTACACTTAAACACTCACTTTTCGTTGCCGAAGGCTGAATAAAATGTAAAAAAATGTTTTCGAATGACTGGGGATAAAACAAAATTATATAAGTGCATTTTTCAGCACATAACATCAGCTTAAAAAAAACTATTAAGAGGGAATTCATGTAAAATTACTCCAAGCACTTAATTGATTAAATAACTAATTTTTAAAAGGGGTGAAATAAGATGGAACAATAAAAGTATTCAAGTTACATCAATGATACAATTTTATTTATTATAGGAAGTCACCTACACTAGTGATTCATTGATAGATTTTGTAATGTTCGCAAAACTTTTCTTCTTCTTGTAAACTTTCCTAGCTGCGGCTTTTTTTTTTTTTCACACAAGTACGTCGTTTTTACCATAAACACCCCACCTACCCAATCATCGCCACCCCTTCCCCCACGGAAATACACATTGTTCCTCTTCAGGCTTAGCAGATCTGTATACATGCCTCTGTTTGTCTTGTTATACTTTAGTTCTGAGCTGTGGTTTCTTGGTTTCCTCTTTTCCTAGTTGTCAAAGTCTGGTTTCAGGCCAGGTTCATCTGATAAAATATACACTTCATATTTTTAAAACTATTTATCTATATCCCAAAAGTGTTCAAGTCAAACCGGGACTTTTGCTTGTTCAGCATGACATAAGGTTCTGTATGGCACTGTAAAGCCACGTTACATAGAAAGAACTTAACCTCCATGAGAGGTATGTGGGTGTTGGGCCGTTTTTAGCTTTGAAGGCGAGCATCAGGATTTTAGATTTGATGCGGACGCCAATGCAAGGAGCAGAGAAATTGGGTGGATTGGGAGAACTTGGCAAGGTTGAAAACGAGACGTGCAGTTGCATCCCAGATCGGCTGCAGAGGACGAAAGGTGCACAGAGGCAGACCTGCTTGGAACAAGTTGCCGTAGTCCAGTCTTGAAATAACAAGGAACCGAACAAGCACCCAAGTAAGCTGTAAAGAAAGAAACGGCAAATTCTTCGACAAGTTTGAGTAAGGTTAGCAGTGTGTGGGGGGAAAAAAGGCAGTGGCTGAAGGAGTGGTCTGATTGTTGTCCAGGGAGATCGCAAGGTCTTGACCATGGGGTCATTGACTATGGTCCTGACCAAAAGTTTTTTTTGTCCAAACATGTTGAAATGCCTTGGCACAAGGTCAAGACTGTATGAGGGATATGGCAATAACTCCAAAGTGTGGCTTGGGGTCCCGTCAGGTTCTTGACATTTCCACACAAACGCACACATATGAAGCTAATTTATACCCATTATTCATTAATATAAAATTATATACATGTATGTCCTTTTCTATGAGCTTACTTTATACATACACTACAGTTACCAACTGAGTATAAAGGCTATGATATGCTGCCCAGTGTTGGGTGTAATGCGTTTTAAAAATGTAATCCGTTATTCAATTTGTGTAACTGTGCGCCAGACAGCAGTGATTCTGTTAGTGTGTGTGTGTGTGTGTGTGTGTATGTGTGTAAGTAAGAGAGAGAGAGCGAAAATCTTACAAGCCCCACCCTAGATAACCAGCCCCTCTCTGTTATTCCTGCTGTTAGTAGTTAACAGATTATGGGCCAAACTTAATGATAGTAGAGTAATTATAAATGTCTTGACTAAAACAACATGCATGAAAAATCACAAAGGAGTTTTAATTTTCTGCAATGGAAAAGTACTCTAACTAGTTACTTTTATCAGAAGGTAATGTTGTAATGTAACTGATTACCTTTTAATGACAGTCATTTTGTAATGCAGTTAGTTACTTTAAAAAGTAAGGCCTCCAACACTGATGCTGCCCTTGGTACATGTGTACATTATTATTATTTAGTTTTAACACAAAAAGTTTGGAAAGACAATCACAAGTACAGTCCAATAAATTAAGATCAACATTGTAAATTGATTAAAAATCAAAATATAATGAAGACAAAGATTAAGAGCCAGAGAGTAATCCAGGGTACCAAGTCCGAAAAAGAGACAAAAGTTGACCGGTCAGAACTTGCAGAAGAGAAGAATTGTGGTTGGGCCAAGATCTACCTCCAGGTCCGGGGGACAATTAGATCTGGATAAGGGTCTAAGATGTCCAGAAACCTAAGACCATACCCAACCCTGTCCATAGACACTGTCAATCGGTTAAGTTCTTTGTATAAGTTATTCATAACCACCCTCAATGTTCAGAAGGGGTAGTGGTTTAAGTGGTGATGTTCACCCCAGTGGCTCTTCTTGTTGGGCTCATAAAGTCTAATAGATAATTTTCTATTGAACAGGGTTGACATTCTATCTAAAGGGAAGAATGAGATTAACAGGGCATTTACCTAAAAATCCCATATTTTTAGGAAACTTTATTGTCACTATAAACCAGATTTTGAACGCTATTTAATTGACATTATGTTGAGGTGCGTAATTCGTTAGTAAGATCACAATGAAAAGCATGCCTGCAAATGCCACCATTTCTGCCTCCTGACACCGTGATATTTATTTTATCCTGAATGTAAATCACAAAGATGCATTTACTGAGCATCGAGTTTCAGTTCATGCTTTTAATATTATACTTTCTCATTATAAGAAAGTAAATCAACTAAAATAACTTAAATTAAATTGTCTGCACTCTGACAATAATTTAGAAAAGTTTGGTACAGTGGTAAAATATGCTACTAAATACGGTATTAAAATTAATAAAAATAAGTCAAAATGTTACCTTCATCCAGATTCATTTATGGAAACCTGTCCATTTGCTAAAAATATCCTTTTTTTTTTTTTTGCTTTATAAAAAGGCATTCGCACATCATAATCATTCGACTTTGTTTAAAATAGGCGGAACTGTAAAAATAACTTCCTTACAGTGTTTTTCTGTGGTCTTTAAGTTTTTTTAATAAATATTTTCAGTTCTTCTTTCCAAGAAATCGGAGACAAGCTTTTTCTAGGAGTTAGAGGGAAATATCTCTGCATGGCAACCTGTAAACAGATTCTAAGCAGAACTTACATGGTCCCCATCCACAAAAATATATAAAAAAGAAGAAGATAGCATTTAAGAAGGGTCAAGTTATTGAGCTTCATCAAGCAAAGAAGAAAGGAGAATTGAAATTTTCTTTATTGTTTAAAATGCTTCATATTTCAAAGCAGTAATATCTAAACATAAAGTATATACCGTAATCATGAACACGATATAGTGATACAGGTAAACCTTTAAAATCCTTGCATGCATAATTCGTTCCAGAAGCATGCTTGTATATCATTGCACTTGTATATCAAAGTGAATTTCCCCAAGGAAATAATGCAAACTCCGATGATTCATTTCACAACTCAAAAATATTTATATAAAAATAATTGATACAAAATATAAAGTAAAAATAAAACAAATTAACCTGCACTTTAAAAAGAATCCTGACAGAGCAGTGTTTCCGTTAGAGTGAAACAGTGTTTCCGTTTTACACAATAGCCCCCCCACCAAATAAAGTAGCCCACTCATATGCGTGCACGTGCATGCACAAACACGCACAAACGGAAACACTGCTCTGTTAAGAAACTTCAACAAGCAACCTCTCTAATGACACTTGCTTTTGCTTTATGTGCACACCCGCATGGTCACAATGTATGTACTACTACAGTGTACTACTATAATAAATAGTAGACGTGTGCATGGATGTTAAGTATATGTGTGGCGCACGTGTACTGAGACTGTGCATGGGAGATGATTACCTATAATCCCGCAGAGCAAGAGAGAAGAACCAGTGGCTCAGTTGTGATCACGTGACGCTTGGCAGACAAAGCGCATGCGTACTACTCGTATATCAAGACACACTTATTAATTAAGGTAAAAAAATATATATTTTTTAGCTTGTCTTGCAAAACGCTTGCAGACAGAGTTACTTACAATCCAAGGTACTGTATATTACTTTTATAAATACACTTATAGACAAAGTATTTGGCCAAACCTGTTAATTTTTGAATTCAGGTGTTTCAATCAATCAGGCCTTTTATCCTCAGTGAAGGGCAATCTTAATGCTTTATCATACCAAGACATCCTGGATGCTACGCTTACAACTTTGTGGCCACATGACTGTACCCCAGTGCACGAAGCAAGGACTATAAAGACATGGTACAGTGTGGAAGAGCTTGACCTGCCTGCACATGTCCCTGACCTCAAACCCCATTGAGCAAGTTTGGGATGAACTGGAACGTAGATTGTGAGCCAGGCCTTCTCGTCCAACATCAATGTCTGCCCTCATATCTAATTCCCACTGAAACACTCCATGATTTTGTGGACAGACTTCCATGAACAGTGGAAGCTGTTATAGCTGCAAGTATTGAAGTAAATGTGTTTGGATACAGTGTCATTGCAGGTTTGGCCAAATACTTTTGTCCATATAGTGTATACCAAAGGTAGCAAGCATTTCGGATCATGTAGCTTATTTAGCTACCATGTATACATGCATAACATTTGCCATTAGAATGGGGGAAAAACAGAAAAGTACAGTTTAAAGAACATATTTAGAGCTCCTTTTATGATGAGCCAATTCTATGACCATGCATACTGTGAGACACCAGAAGATGACTTATGATTGCATCAAATTGGCAGATACAGCACTAATGATTATTAAAATATGCAAATGCTAAGTTCTACTTATACATCTTTCACCTGTGCAATATATTAATTTTGCTGTTATCTGGAAAACGGTTTTGAATCTTTGTGTCGACTGACTGAGCTACCGTAGTTTGTCACAGGAAGAGCAGGGCTAAAAGCAGTGTTTGGAATATACATGCAAAGCCAAGAAAAAGTTGACAATGTTGTCAAGTTCAGAAGACAACGAGGAGCCATCGTCTGTAAGGCCTTAGTGAACCTAGAGATCATGTGACATTCTTGGCGAAGTTATACAGAGCAGAACCAGGACTGACAGGGATGATGACCTCAATAGAGCTACAGTAGACGACAGAGCAAAGACCTCAGTAAATCTTTTGGAGGAGAGTAATCCTCAGACATGGAACAACAACCACCTTGGTGAAGGGGCAGATCACCCTTTTTTTGATGAAGCCTGCATGCTGGGCTGTATCTACGTCTGTCTCGGCCTCGTAAGGTGGTGCCGGTGCCATGCCTGGTTCGACCTGCTTAGAGTCAGTCTTAATAGAACCTGAAAATTATAGAACTAAGCAATATTAGCATGCATATCGTAATTATATAAAAAAAAGCCTGAACACAAAGACCAAGAAATGTATATAAACTTGTCATTAAATCAAGATAAAGATTAATATTGGGTTAGGGTTTTACATGTATATCATTACCATCCTTGAATAAATGTAATTAATATTAAAATAGGTGGGTTGGGGTTTTATGTGTATCGTCACCGTCTTTTCAAGAAGTAGCAGCAGAAGTTTGTACACTTCCTGTAGTAGCTTAACCTTGACACTTCCTGCTGTATTCTTTCATAAACCCTGAAAGGCCCAATAGACTTGATGCCCTATTCTGCTTACTTTGGCTGATTGTTACTTCCATCATTTTTCTTTTTTTTATTTTTAGAAATACCTTCCTAAGCTGTTGCCTATACATAAAAGTACTATAGATAAGCTGTTGAAAAGACAACAATGAGAATTGTTTTTAAATTGGGCAGAATGTTTAAATGTGAGTTAATTTACCCTCAAGACTTATTTTAAGTCTGTTATATAAATATAATCCAGTGGAGGGCAGTAACAACTCTTTGTGTCATACTCAGGGGATTTTTCTGTGATATGCCCCAAATCTTAAAGTTTCAGAACCTACGTGAGCAATAGCAGGCACTCAAATGCTAATTATCTGCATCCGTCATAAAAATAAATAGTATGGCACAGTATAATGGTCTCACCCCAGGTCAATATACAGCCTATAGGCTAATTTACCTTGAATTATTACTAAGATGCCTAGTTTAAAAGTATAATATATATCAGTGTTTTGCTCTGCTAATTTTTGTAATTTACTTGTGTATGTAAGGGCTGAGAATAAAAATAAATAAATAAATAAATAAATAAATGACTAGCTTAATTAATCACACACTTTTTAATTAATTGAAAATGATTGCAATTAAATTTAATTACAAAATTGCAATAATATCTGTTTAAACTAATATTAAAATTATATGTGAATACTATAAATAATGTTATTTTACAATATTATCATATTATAATACTTTATTATTATATATTTAATATATTCGTACTAAAACTTTAACCAGTTAATTACCAATTTCTATAAAAATACCAATGAAACAAGTTCAAATTCAATTTCAGTGCTTTAAAGACAATTGAATGAGATCGATAGTGCCTCTGTTTGTCCATCAATGGTAAAACGATGCAGAAGTGCATGTTTAGCAAAAGCTCCAGAGAGGGAAATCAATGATATCTTTGAGACATTACAATATTATTGTGTTCATTCCCACATTTCTCTATATTTATATACACTGATAAACCATAACCACCTGTCTAAGATCAGGAGGGTCCTCTTTGTGTCATCAAAACATCTCTGACCTGTTGAGACACAGACTCCACAAACGTCTGAAGGTATTTTGTGGAATCTGACACCAGCAGACCCTTCAAGTCCGGTAAGTTGTGAGGTGGGCCCTGCATGGATCAGATTAGTTTATCCAGCACATCACACAGACACTCAGTTGGATTCAGACCTGAGAATTAGGAAGGGCAAATGAAAAGCTTAACCTCCTTGTCATGTTGCTTAAACTGTCCCTGAACCATTTTTGCAGTGTGGCAGGGCTCATATTACTGCTGGAAATCACACATATTTCATTAGACAAGGTAACCTTCTTCCCTTGCTACATGATCTTGCTCTGATGTTTATAAGCCCACTGTACGTGGTTTGGTGATGGACATGGGTCCTAATGGGCACAATGACCAGTCTGTAGATACACAGGCACATTACACAGGAAACTGTTGCGCATTGTGTTCTGACACTATTCTATCAAAACCGGCATTCATTTTTTAGTAGCTCACCTGTGGTCTGTGTAAACACTTAATAAAAATTATCTGATCATAGCAGGTCTTAGTATTAGGCAGATACAGCCTCAGGCAAACAAAAACATATAGCGTTTTTTGCCTGGCCATTATTTGTTTAACAAAAATGAAGAAAAAAAAATGTGGTCAATACTAAATATCCATATGAGTCAATCAATTGAAAATCCATCTTTAGTTGCAATAATTAGAAGTATTTATCAGTCTTTCACATTGTTTGGTCTGTTCTTCTTTATAACATTGCACTAAGGTTTTTATCATTGCATTGTCAGGGCCCGTATTCACAAAGCTCCTTAAGCCTAAAAGTTGGTCCTAGTCATGAAATTCTAAGAAAATTCTTAGAATTATAACATTTTCTTAGAATTTCACCTTAAATTTAGGACTAAATCTGAGTAAAGATAAAAACGATTTACAAAACATCTTGGCACTAAAAACAGCTCCTAAGGTTATAATTGTAAAGATGAGGACTTTTATGGCTTAAGAGTTTCTATAGCAGAGGACAAAATGGTGGAAAAAATGAATATTTTCTAAACACTGAATGTAAAGCTAAAAGTAAACACTGTCCAATTTGGTTTTCTTGTTGTTTTACTTCCTTCCATTTCTCTTGGATTTTTGGCTACATACCATCCAAAAGTGCAACTAAAAATAGACTGTCCTGCAATCATGTACGGTAAACTGGTAAAAGGTGAGCCATTTTGCTTCTATCAATCTGAAATGGATTACAAGTAGTAAAATCAGTATGGTAAATAAATGTAAGAACTTAAATATTAGTAACTACTGCGTGAAAATTGATTGCTTTAAAAGTAGACTCATTTTCAACATTTGACTGTTAAATTATCTTTAAGATATTTAGCATATAACAGAAACTTTGTATAAAGTAGCCTGTAGTCATGATTATACAAACATTATGATTTCACTGTCTGTTCTATTATCATGTATTCTATTTTCACGAAGAGCGCACTTCAAGACCTTTGCAGAGGTCAAAGGTAATTTTTTATCAATCAATCACAGTCTTTGAATTGCTGCATCATCCCTAGCAATGGGGTCAACCACACCTCCTCACTAAGATGAAGGTTTTTGTACTTTCTTTACTCAGAGTAGCTCTGAGAAGTTTCTTTAATCACTTTTAGTCTAGGCCTCCCAGCTAGGACTTTTAAGCTAAGATAGGAGATCTCTCATAAAATTCTAAGAAGCTTTGTGAATACGGGCCCTGGCCTTTCAGTCTTATCTTGGCCATTCTGAAGTAGATTTACTGATGTGCCCAAATTATCACACCTCTACTGCTGTGATTGACAGTCGGTATGAGGTGATCCTGCTAAAACTTCTTTTTTGTCTTTTGGCTGTCCCCTTTCAGGGGTCGCCACAGCGAATCATCTGCCTCCATCTAACCCCATCCTCTGCATCCTCTCTCAGAGCTGATTCTTGATGCAGACCCACCTCCACCTTGAACTCTTTTGTCACACCTACAGCACATCTCATCACGCTCTTACAGCTCTCATACATGTCCAGCACCACTCTAACATACTTCTCTTCCACTCCAGACTTCCTCATACAACACCACAGCTCCTCTCTCAGCACCCTGTCGTACGCTTTCTCTAGATCTACAAAGACACAATACAACTCTTTACCTTCTCTGTACTTCTCCATCAGCATCCTCAAAGCAAATATTGCATCTGATGTACTCTTTCTAGACATGAAACCATATTGCTGCTCACAAATGCTCGCCTCTGCCCTTAACCTAGCTTCCACTACTCTTTCCCACAGCTTCATTGTATGGCTCATTAACTTTATGCCTCTGTAATTGCCACAGCTCTGCACATCTCCCTTGTTCTTAAAAATCGGCACCTATACATTTCTCCTCCATTCTTCTGAAATCCTCTCTCTCTCCAAGATCTTGTTAAACAAACTAGTCAGAAACTTTACTGCCACCTCTCCCAAGCACTTCCATACCTCCACAGGTATGTCATCAGGACCAACAGCCTTTCCATTCTTCATCCTCTTCAACGCCCTTCTCACCTGACTTTATTATACACAATATTTGCTACTTCCTGCTCCACAACAGTCACTAAACTGCTAAAACACAGTTTGTTTGTTTTTGCCAAACATGGCACTGGCCATTAAGGCCAGACAACTCCACTTTAGTCTCATTTGTAAGACATTATTCTGGAAGCCCTGTGTGTTGTTCAGGTGCAGTTTTGTGAGCTGTGCTTCCATGTTCTTTTTAGACAAAAGAGCAACCCTTTCAAACAAACCATTTTTGTTCAGCGTTCTTCTAACTGTGCTGTCACAGATATTTAACATGCTTCGTGAGGCCTGTAGTGTCTGAGATGTAGCTCTAGTGTATTTCTCTGAGGATTGCTTGGTCCGACCTTAGGTTTAATTCTAGCACATCTACATCTACAGACTGGCAACTGTCTTAAATGCATTTCACTTGTGAATTTTTTTATTTTTGTACCTTTACAGATTAACGTGCAAATTGCTTTGCTAAGACCACTGCTTATGTCTAACCCTCTCGGCATTGTGTTAACACACCTGAACTGCTTAAACGTCTGCTTTTTTAGAGGTCTGCACATCTGCTCATGATTAGTCAATGAAGGGGTGATGATTAGCAGCACTTGGCTAATGGGGGTATTTTGTATTTGAGTTTTTTGGCATCTTTTTTGTTAAATAAATGAGGCATAGAGAAAAAATGTTATCTGTGGTTATATTTTCCAATACTAAGACCCACTATAATCAGGTTAGAAACACATCACATTAAAAAAGAGACATTAAGTTTTATACCTGACTGTAGGACCACATGGATTTGCTGCTCACGCATATCAGTGAGTCTTGCTTTCCTATCACTGTTTGACCGAGTGTTCTTTTTTGGACCACTTTTGGTACAAACTAACACCTTCAATAGCTAGTTCATTTGGCCCACCCATTAGATATGCTGGTAAACACCCTAAAGTTTTAACCTAAAACTTTAACCTTTTTTTTTTTAAATGAGTTGCTTGTTTTGGTAAGTTAATTCTGTTGACTAAATTTATTTAGAATTGAGTGACTGGCTTGTTCATTCATTTTCTATGCTACTTATTTTGTGTAGCGTTGTCAGGGGCCAATACAGGGGACACCCTAGTCTAATAAAGTAAAAAATACACTTTAGTGTATTACAAATATTTTCAGATCTTATTAAAAAAATGATAACATATAAAAAAAATTTCCTATAACTAAGATGAGACGATAACGAGGCATCATGGATATCAATGAACATTGACGAAATTTGTGTGCAACATTGTTGACGAGAAAAGATGAGACTAATTTGTGGTTTAAAAAATAAAAACTAATACTGTCTTTAGTTTGGTCAACATTTAATTTTTGTCACAATCCTCTGTGATACAGTGTTGATTTATTATGCCATGAGCTGCAGTGTTTCTCGCATCACGGCATTAACAGAAGTAGGTTGCTTGCGCAGCGATGGGATGTTACAAGCTCAGTTAGCTTTAACTCTTCGTTATATATCGAGTAATACACAGCAGTATTACTCGGGCTGATATTTAGGGCTATTTTCTTTATATTGAATCAGTAAAAAAAGCCAAGGTGTAGTAATATCAGAGGGGAAACAGTGTGGGCACACAATTGTTTTTACAGCAGTTTTATCCTCTTTGTAGAAATTTTTTACTTAATTATGTTGCGAGGGTGTAACAATGCAGGTCTCACGAGGGGCATAACCACGCATAAATACATTGAACAGGCAGAGGCACAGCCTTTTATACATGCGGGTGCCAGGCAATGCTGCCGCAAAGCAATCAGCCTGAATACGCTGCACATGGCGGCATGTATATTTAAGGGTCTTAATACCACCGCACTTGGTGCGATCGTTACGTACTGTAGCACCGGTAAAGTATCAGGGCCAAAGACAAATATAAACAAAAGAGAAGAAAAAAAACAAAGTGCACAGAAAAGCCCAAGAGGATGTAGTTTTTTATTTTTAGTTTCCAGAGTCCTGTCCGGTTACGCATAGACGTTTAATAACCCCACGCTATCTCCAAATGGGAAGGTCTTCCCATGCGTATTATAAGCACACTCACAACCTCCTGTTTCATTGACCCCCTCTGAAGCCCTGCATTAGGGCTCTTATAAATAATATTACATCTCGCGGTGGGACTCTCCATACCACACCACATAACAGAGGTATTTTATTTAATTTTATAGATAAACCGTTGCCAAACACATTAAGCTAATAGGTTAGCAAATGATTGTGACTCATATGAGCTAGCCCTACAACTGTGCATGTGTGTAAATTCATAATTATAAATATATATATATATATATAAAGTTTCAAAATCGGTCCAAAATATTGTCTATACTGCTCCTTTTGTATTGTAGTTAAAAAAATATGGACATGCAGCAGTTGTTGTGATGCTTAAAACAAATATAATTAGCTGAAATGTTAGGATAATTATTTTGTTAAAAAAACAAACATTAAAATGATGTTGGCTAGACTAGATTGACTGTAGGGTTAATTAATAATAATCTTACTGCTGAAATTGTATGTTTTCATTGATAAAAACTACATTATAATACTTAGTTTCCTTTGACTAAAACTAGACTAAAATGTCCAGACATTAAGTCGACTAAAACTTGACTAAACAAAAATAGAAATAGACTAAATATGATAAAAACTAACAGGGACATTTATCCCGGTACTAAGACTAAAATTTAAAATAGCTAACAAAATGAACACTATACTGTACCTGTATATTTTTGTTTGTTCAGACAACAGTTTAAATTTTTGTTTGTGTTTGTGAGACGTTTTTGACGTTTTGTTAAACACAGACTATGGTACTGTTTACCTTGTGCAAAATAAATCTGTTGAACTTAAAATAAAATATGCCTCATAACTGATGTAATGTGTTTGAAAAACATGTTATAGTGTAGAAAATGCATTCAGTATTTGTAAAAGTTTCTAAACTCGTTTATTGTTCTGGTAACGCATTTGTACACTATTATAGAAGACTGTGTGCACCATATTATATAATTAAGTATATTTTGATTAACCACAAAGTGTACTTTTTTAGTATTTGTAATTGGACAGAAGTATAACAGCATGCTACTGCTACAATAAAAATATGTTCATAGTATATTATGTATTTTTAAAACAGTGAAAATTCCTGTAATGTACTTATAATACGTTAAATATATACTTTCATTTTATTAATTACTGTCAGGTATGTGCATTAGTACACATCCAGCCATATACTTTAAGTGTACTAAGTATGCTTAGTTGTTCCACTTTAGCACACAAACATATACTTAATACATTTAAAATTGTGCTTTTGTGCAATTAAATTACAATCTAAATGCATAGTACAAAATTAACTGTTCCAAAATGGCAAACTTTAAGTAAACTAGTCATTAGTCTGGCTGCAAGTACACTTGCATGCTTTGGCATGCTAGGATTTAATATCCTTACAGTACCATATGTTTTTTTGACTTGCGAAAAGCAGCCACACACGTTCAATCACACACTAGGGGCAACTTTGAAACATCAATCATCCTACCACGTACGCTTTTCGACTGTGGGAGGAAACCGGAGTACCCAGAGGAAACCCCCAAAGCATGGGGAGAACATGAATCTCCACACACAGAGACCGGAGGCGAGAATTAAACCCTCAAGCTTAGATGCAAAAGGCAATAATGCTAACCACCAAGCCACCATACCGCCACACGCTGCTGTAGAATGAAATGTATAGTCAGTTTGTTCTGTTACTAGAGGGGATTAAGGATACATAATAACAAATAAATAAACAGGGTTTGGAAACATTGCATACAAAAAAGGAAATGCAAAACTGACAAACATAATTAAGTTAATTTAAGTTAATTAATTAAGTCATCCAGTTAAGGAAGATGTAAAAAGCATGTAATTATTTTATATTTACATGAGGCAAGGGTCTGTGCAAATTTAGGTCATGTGCAAATTAGTTGTTTTCAGGTACTGTAAAGTGCTGCATTTATTCAGTGCATCAGAATGTAAAAGGAAGACAGGGGTGGAAGTGGTTGAGGTGTGGTTGTTGTTTATAAGTCTGAAAGCCAGAAGAGTCTGGATGTTCTAAAGAATTAAGGAACAAAAAATTCTTGAGCCTATTGTAGAAAAAATGTAAACTTTATCGCTAGTATAAAAAGTGTGTGTGCCATGAGGTTAGCTCTACCTTATTTGCAACACCAGATCTGCTGATGTTACACAATTCCTTCAAGATAAGAACTCTTTCAAAATTTGTCTTATGAATCAGATTTCCTGCCACAATGATGCTGGTGTAGAATATCTTCATCTCCTAAGAATTTTCTCAATATATTTTTTACAATGTTTTCCAACTTTTTAGAAAGAGTTTAGAATCTTTTTCTTGACTTTAATTAACATCAACTCGATTAATTTACATGCCATTTTAAATGTTAGAAATTTCAAAGTCCCATTTAAAGTCTTATTTGTTACAGCATGAATTTGAGTGCTTGATTGTTATCAAAACCTGTGATTGGTCCGTGAGGATGCAGATAGTGAGGCTGATAAAATTCTGTTTAGAATGAGAGCACCGCCTCTGCCTTCTCAGAACTGTATACAAATCATGTCTCTGATAAAAATCAGAAGCTTGCTCACAGCAAGGAAGTGGGCTGTTAATCTATAGCTCTAGATTCAAAACTAGTTTATTTTTCATTTTAAAATGTGGGCTCACAACGCTGCTTCCTGCACTGGCTTCTTAACTTGTGCGTAACTGCCTGTGATGAGAGTTTCCAATTAACATTATTAAAAAATGCTATAAGTCAAAGATTGCCAAACAAAGTAATAAAACCTATATAAAAAATATGAAAAATATTTGCAAATAAAATAGACACAGAAAGTATAGACTATAACAATCAGGTTGTTGAGCAAGTCAAGGGTGATGGGGTGGCCCCAGGGTCAACTGTCCTAAGGTGACAATAGGAAAAAAAAAAAACTTTAGAGAAATCTAGTCTAAGACCATCTTCATTGCCATCAAGTAGAACCATCCTCAGTTACCACATGTATCCCATGCAGACCTGACCTCATATAATGCAATACCCTTCTCTGGCTTCTTGCTCAGCTTTGTCATTCTCTGGTGGACGTGGCTCGTCAATTGCTCATTTACACAGACACTGAAATAGCTCATTTGGAGGAGGAGCAAAGTAAATGGAGAATAAATTATTTAAAAAAATACTTTTATTTAGGGGTGTTTTAGCTGGATAATTAGTACCCACACTTTGGGTGACCTCTCAGACTTGTGTTTACTTTCAAGAAACCTTTAACGGGACCTTTAACATACCTAAAGGCAGGTTTTCTCAGTCATCATCGAGTTCACAATTGTTTAAACAGGTGTGTTTACTAATGCTACATTGTTTGGAATTACTTTAAGACTGTTAACATTGTCAGCTAGCATATTAACTAAGTTGCTAAAAATGCTGTAGCCTCTTGCAGCTGGGGGCCAAGAGAGAGCTGATTGGCTGAACTCTCTCAACTGAGTGGGATAAAAGGCACTTAGTTCTCTCACATCAATCACTGACCTACAGCCAATCATGTGTGTCTGAGAGTTCACACAAGTAAAATGAGCAGATAGCGCTGTCCTCCAAGTGTTTTACGCTGCCCCAACAATGTTTGAACGAGCAGTTCAAAAAGATGCGTTCATGGTGCAGAGGAAACACATGATAGTTTTCGGCCCTTCCTGACTAGTAGTAGCCATAATTCCCACCCTAGTGACCGATGGTTTAAAGGTTAAAGCTAAAAATAAGGTGATAAGCTTTAGTGTAAACAGTGATATCAATTCAGGTTATAGCCCATGTACATATCTGTCTGTCTTTCTGTTTGGCAGAACTTATTAATATAAAGAAATAGAATTTGTAAGAATTAATATCTTGCACCTTGTTCATGCTAAGTTGTATTTTTATTTTGTCGGTAGCCAAATGCACTCCTTTCAGTAATTCCTTTCGGAAATTACTCACTCATACCACTTCAGCTGGTATACCTATAAGACCTCCCATTCTGAAGAGGTCCTGACGCAGTCATCTAGTTAGTTCATTTGGCCCACCCATTAGGCTTACTTATTTTTCTTGCTTTCACCTGCTTACAGCTTTGATAAGTAAATGTGGACTTCTCGCTTTGTGTTTTCCACCTCCTTGTAACAAGATAATCTATGTCACTTACTTTATTTGTCAGTAAAGTTAATTTTTAATGTAGCAACTAAAATATACTGGTAAACCACCTTTAGAATTTTTATGCGTTTCTTATTTTCTTATTTAATTCTGTTGATTGAGTTTATTTAGAAATGGATGACTGTTTTGTTAATTGATTTTTTATACCACATATTCTGTGTAGGGTTGTCAGGGTCCTGGAGAGAACACAAGTCACAATACAGGGGACACCCTAGATAAGGTGCAGGACACAAGCAGACACACACTTTTAAAGGTCACCCTAGGGGCAATTTCAAAACATCCATCATCCTACAACGTGCGTCCTTTGACTGTGGGTGGAAAATGGAGTACCCAGAGGAAACCCCCAAAGCATGGGCAGAACATAAACCTCCACACGCAGAGACCGGAGGCACAATTTAAACCCCCAACTAAAGGAGCGGATAGCTGCTGTTATCCGAGTGTGTTATGCCACCCCTAACAGTGCGTGAACGAACAGTTCGAAAAAATTTGGTCAGCTGGTGTCTTATGGTTTGTAGGAAACACCTGATAGTCTTTGCCCTAACCTGACTGGTAGTAGTAGTAGCCTTATTTCCACCCTAGTGACTGGTGGCAATTGGATATTACAGACCGATTTCAGACCGATTTCAAACCTTCCATTCATATTAAAAATATTAGAAAAAGTAGTATCAGCTCAAATATGCACATTCTTGCAGGAAAACAACATCCTAGAAGAATTTCAGTCAGGTTTCAGGCCCCATCATAGTACAGAAACTGCACTAGTTAAGATTGCGAACGACTTGTTTTTAGCTTCAGACCAAGGCTGCATCTCAATACTAGTCTTACTTGATCTTAGTGCTGCATTCGACACCATAGATCATAATATTCTAATAGATCGCCTACAAAATAATATAGGTATTCAGGGGCAGGCATTAAAATGGTTTAGATCTTACCTGTCTGATCAATACCATTTTGTAGATCTAAATAGAGTACCGTCTGATGTAATGCCAGTGAAATATGGGGTCCCGCAAGGGTTAGTTTTAGGACCTCTGCTGTTCTCAATATACATGCTTCCCTTGGGAAACATCATTAGAAGGCATGGGATTAGTTTCTATTGTTATGCTGATGATACCCAATTGTACATCTCAACAAAACCAGATGAAGTACCCAAGTTGTCTAGATTAACCGAGTGTGTCCAGGACATAAAAGATTGGATGACCAATAACTTTCTTTTACTAAATTCAGATAAGACAGAGATATTACCCATCGGCCCAAAAAACAGCACACAACAGCTTTCACAATTCAGCCTGCGTTTAGAAGGATGTATTGTTACTACCAGCTCAACAGTAAAAAACCTGGGCGTAATATTAGACCCTAACTTGTCTTTTGAAAATCATATTTCCAATATCACAAAAACAGCCTTTTTCCATCTTAGAAATATTGCCAAACGTAGGAGTATCCTATCCGTATCTGATGCAGAAAAGCTAGTTCCTGCATTCATGACCTCCAGACTGACTATTGTAATGCATTACTAGGTGGTTGTCCTGCATCCTCAATTACCAAGCTAGAGTTAGTCCAAAATGCAGCCGCCAGGGTTCTCACTAGATCCAGAAAATATGATCATATAACACCTATATTATCATCCCTGCACTGGCTACCTGTTCAATTTAGAATTATTTACAAAATAGTACTACTTACATACAAGGCTTTAAATGGTTTAGCTCCCACATACCTAACCAGTCTTTTGATACGCTATAATCCACCACGTCCCTTAAGATCACAAAACTCCGGACTTCTGGTAATTCCCAGAATTTTAAAATCTACAAAAGGTGGCAGGGCATTTTCATATTTGGCTCCAAAACTTTGGAGTAGCCTTCCAGACAGTGTTCGGGGAGCAGACAGGGTTTCCCAATTTAAAAGTAGACTCAAGACACATCTCTTTAATCTGGCATACGCGTAACTCATCCCATAACCTCATACTCCAGTACACCTATCCTGAATGGCAACTACGCTAATTCTCTCCATCTTTTCTGTATTTTTTTACCCATCCCGAGGCATCTGGAGATTGTGGCAGCTTTAGTAGACAAAGGCCAACCCTGCAAGGTTTCTAAGGCATCCAGAGAAGGACCAGCTCCAGCTGGATTCTGCTTTATGATGGCTGGAGCTACACATCCTGCTCCTGTGCTTCCAGTGATCCAGACCCCATCTGCCCTCTGCACCTACTGACTCCCTGTGCTGAACTGGAGTTCATGTTAATCTACACAACTTCTGTTATATTGAACTTTCACCTGCACAACACACATGATGTTATTTCTATCTTTTATCACCCAGATGAGGATGGGTTCCCTGATTGAGTCTGGTTCCTCTCAAGGTTTCTTCCTATTGCCATCTCAGGGAGTTTTTCCTTGCCACTGTCGCCGTCACCCTTGGATGGCTCATCAGAGACATTTTATTCATCATTCATTCATCTCATTATTATCTAGACATATTTTTCTCACACACACACACTTCCAAATATTTTCTTTTCTTTTCTAAAAAGAAAAAAACAATTCTTTAATTTTTTGTGAAGCTGCTTTGAGACAATGACCATTGTTAAAAGCGCTATATAAATAAAATTGAATTGAATATTACTTAATTAGCTAAAAAATCAGGGGGAAAATATTTTGCTAGGTTGCATAGCTGGCAGTTGTATGTTGTGTCTTGGTTTATTTATTAATATAAAGAAATAAAATGTGTAAGGATTAGTATCTTGCACCTTGTTTAGGCTAGTACTTCTTTCGTTGTTAGCCAAATACACCCTGTTCGGTAATTGGAGAGTAAATTACAAATGTTTCATTCTCCAATTACCGAATGGTAATCATTAGCCAATGATAGCTAGATACTCTGTAAGGCCAAAGATATGTGAAAACTTCACCATCACACTTACATGTAAGTTGGAAGCACATCCAAGAAATGCCGTAGAACTTATTGGCTGATATACCACATGGATCACGCTATCGTACAAGGTTCTACCTGTATGGTAATATGGATGTACCAGTGCACTGACAAAAGTATTTAAACTTTTTAATACAAAGTAATCAAATTTTTTAAGGATTAGTATCTTGTGCTTTGTTTACGCTAAGGTTTAGAGAAAACATAAAGATATCATTGAAAGAGCAAGTTCTGACCAATGACAAAATATTTATTGTATATTTTAATAGTGATTATGAAGGGAGCAATCTGTGCCAGGAGAGCATTATGGTGCATAACACTGGTTTCTTAATTTTACCTCGGGAATGCTGTGGATACTGTATGTTTGCTCTAACAAACCGTGTTTTATCTCACAGTGGTGCTTCAAATCACTGCTTTTTTTTTAACACCACAGTTTTGGAACAGTTTGAAAAACAGCAAACTGGTTTTACATTTACATGTAGGCATTTGGCAGGCAGACGGTCTTATCCAGAGTGACTTACATTTTTATCTCATTATACATCTGAGCAATTGAGGGTTAAGGGCCTTGCTTAAGGGCCCAACAGTGGCAACTTGGTGGTTGTGAGGTTTGAACCTGGGATCTTCCGAACCGTAGTCCAATACCTTAACCACTGAGCTACCCCTGGCCCCAAGGGTTTTAAACTTCCCGTAGGGAGAATAAACATACATTAATCTGTCCATTAATTTTTGAATGTTTAGTTTTCATGGTCTACTTGGTGTAGTTTTTGCTGTCTTGTGGTTTCATTTGTGATACTTGGGGATTTTGGCAGCTTGTAGGTACAGTACATTACAATCATTTCTGTGTCTTCCACATACTCTGTCTATAAATGGTAAACTATCGCATTCATTGGCTTTAAGTGATACGAATAGCCATGCCTATTTCAAGAGGAAAATCCCTAAATTATTTTTTAAAAAGCGCTAGATGCTATGACATAATCTGGCACATACTTGCTTTAACTAATTAAGTTCATTTATGGCACAGGTTTACCTTCAGGCAAATTCCTAATTACTACCCAAGATAGTACTTACACAGTAGTCTGGACTCCATAAACAAATTTTGGAATGTACTTTGGGTGTCTGACACTCCCATTATCAATACAAGATCTTGAAGTGTAATTAATGTGCCTTTGAAATAAATGTTGTGGCATTGCTTAAGCTTCTTAGAATATCGCCCTGGCTGAAATAAAAGCAAAAGGCTGTCTAATAAAATATTATGTTTTTTTTGTTTGTTTGTTTGATTTTGGCCAGGCAGTGTATACCTATATTTATTTGAAAACGCATTCACTAAAAAATATTGGATTCAATTTGTATAGCACTTTTAACAATGATCATTGTCTCAAAACAGTTTTACACAAATAAAAGACATTATGGAACTTTGTATGAAATATGAATGTGTATGAACTAAAATGATAAGATTGTCCCTGGTGAGAAAGCTAAGGGTGACGGCAACAGTGGCAAGGAAAAACTCCCTGAAATGGCAACAGGAAGAAACCTTGAGAGGAGGGAACTCATTCTCATTTGGGTGATAACGGACAGCAGGGATTGATCTGCAGTCATACTGTGTGTTAGGAGGCTGGAAGTTCAATATACCAGTTGATGTCTTTAAGTTTAAATAGAGCTTATTTGTTTTTGGAGGCTCAGGTAATTCCAGCCCTGAACTATCGAGCGACTGCAGTACAAATACAGTACATTTACAGAAAATAACGTGAAAATACGGGGAAAACAATGTCTTAAATTTTTAGTTCAAACTAAATTTGGTTTAAATCAAAGCTACTGTCAGGTATCATTTACAGTCATAAAGTCAAGGATGTTAGTAGTTTCTCTATTTAGTGCCTCATTTGCATATTGCAACTCAGTTTTACTTGATGCAGCACTATCCTGTAAGACTAGTAATAATACATCCCACAGAAAAATCTGTCATGCATACCTACAGCTTTTTCAATATGCTATTGTTTTATAAAATCTATAGAAATGTTTGTCTCATTGTGCTCAAAATACCTACTTGAATTTATTCTGCACTTCTGCCTCAGCTCAAAAGGTAAGCAAAAATGTATTTTATGCTAAGTGTTTGCTCTATGAATTATGAATTGGTTTTGTGTATGGCTCTATGTTGGCAGTTCATGGTCATGATCTTCTTTAGGCCCTTTTAAACCCACAATCTATGGCTTTACTTAGTGCAACGCAACTGCGCCATGCAGAAAGGAAATAGGTGAGGAAATCACCTGACGTGTAATATACTGCTGTTACAATGATAGACCATACATGTAGTTATGCACACCACAGCATTTTGACAGATTTAAGTTTCTTCATCTTCAATTGTTACATGCAAGTTGAAGTGGTTTCTTGTAAGAACAATATGTGCAGGAAATCCGGTTCATACAGTTTCATGCTCTACAGTGGATCTTTCCACAAAAAAAAAAAAAAAACGTCTGTGGTTTGATGCCAGGAAAGGTTAAACTGTACATATTTTAACAATATAAACATGATTTAATGTTTCCAATGATGCACATTTGGCCATTTAAATGATTTTCATTATATTATATACATGTACATTTAATACATGATTCATATACTGTATAAACCATCATTCAGATAATATTGGAAGGACTGAACCTTGAGCTTTAAATATAGTACATTTCATTGTTTGTAAAAATGTTATGGCAGCTTGACTTATTGCTTCCTGTTTTAATCTTTAATACGTAATTTAGTAGGTGATATTCATTTAAATAAATATGAAAAAAATCTTTTAAAAAATTGAATTCGGACATAAAAATGGGTCTTAAATAATGGATCTGTGACTGAACGATTGAGAATGGATTTGTGGTTATAGTTTATAGCTGTTTTTTTTTTTTTAACCTTCGTCAAACACAATTGACTTAGCTTAATTTTCTTATGACTTTGATATTATTTATATAGCAAATGTAATATATGAGTATTATATGGAAATGCAGCATTTAGTAATATTGAAAAGTTATGTAATGGCATATGGTGTTTATTCTACAAAGTGTACAGTAGCAATGGATCTAAACTGTGTTCTGGAGCGACTGAGCATGACGTGGGAATACACATTTAATGGGACCATTCCATCTCACAGTGGTTGCACTGGTGGTTGGTGGAAACCAAAAAACCCAGGGAAAAAAACATAAAATGTTAAAGCAGACACAGACAGCAACCAGAGCTCAGGCTTGAACCAGGAACCCTGGAGTTGCAAGGTAGCATTGATACCCTAATATGGAAACTGGTATGGATAAAAGAAGCGTGTATATACAGTTTAACTGACTGTATATTCTGTAGCAGTTAAACAAATACATAAATATTTACAGATATTTTAAACAATGTATACAGTTCTCTTATAAAGGTGTGTTGGATGTTTCATTTTCTGATGTTTTTGAATACATAGATGTCGGTTTGTAAAACTTTGCACAAAGTAGCCATTTTGAAAACTCTCTGGCCAGAAATTTCCTGAATTTTTCTCCAACAAAAGCGTATATCACAGGATTCACACAGCAGTGGGATAATGCAATGGTCTCAGTTACAGTTAGGGCAGTGCTTATATGTTTACTGATCTCACAGTCATCAATGACTTCGTAGTCTTGCAGAGTCTGGAGGAACACGGCTATGTTGTACGGCACCCAGAAAACCACAAAGATGGCGACGATTGCAAAAATTAATTTCATGGCTCGACCTCGCTTCGAGTTCTTTGTCCTTCTAAGCACTAGGAGTATCCTGACGTAGCAGTAGATTGTGACAGGCAGTGACACCAAGACCCCCGCTGTATTTTGGCCAAAATTAAGGAATAGCTTCCACGTCTTGACTGAGCCTTCCCTGTAATCCCACTCACACTGTGTGTTGTTTTCCGAACTTTCAATCATGTTGTGAAAAATGACCCCTGGGAGTGCAGCACAGAAGGATATAGTCCAGATGACAAGACTGGCTGCAATACCATAACGCAAAGTCCGTGCTCCCAAAGATGCTACGGCATGCACAATGGCCAGGTAGCGATCAATGCTCATTAGCGTCACAAAAAATATGCTGCTGTAGAAGCCCAGGTGATAAGTACCAACCATGAGTTTGCATAAAGCATTAGAGTTGGATAAATGTCCCTTTATGTAAAGCGCCCATGATGGCAGTGAAAGCACAGTGATCAGGTCAGAAATTGCCAGGTTCAGCAGGCACACATCTGTCATGGTCTTTATGCGCATGATTTTCAGCAACATCCACAATATCGTGCTGTTCCCCAGAAGTCCAAGAACGAAAACCAGGAAGAAGACAGATGCCATGGCCATTGGTTTTAACACAGGAGTATAAGAGCAAGGTGAAGTGACATCATCATAATAATAATAAATATAAGTTGTGCTAATATTGTACATCTTCGAAGAAGTCATTCTGAAAGAACAGAAATTAGCAGTTATTATTCAGAAAAACTGTAGGAAGGAGAAATGTGGGGGGAGGCTTGATCAAGACATTCATTTGCATATTAAGCGAGAACAGAGATTTTAATGTTACTCATGGAAAAAAAAGTATTTTTCTAAATTTTTGAAATATTGAATTTCCTGGTAATCTTTCGGAAATGTGCAAAATTTCCAACGCTAGTATTTCGTTGTTGCTTTGGAGAATAAATAAACAATTGTTCATTAAAAATAGAAAGCAGTTATACATTATATACATTATATACATTACATACATTTTATTTAAATACCTTATTCATTAGGTTAGGTATACATATTCTTTTTTTTTTTTTTTCTTAGAAAACTAACTTTTACTCTCTCTACCATGAAAATCAGGTCAGTTCGTCCACTAGATATGAAAGATGAACTTCTGTCATTCCGTTCTGTCATTTTTTGGAATGTCTGCATTTATTACATTGAACTAAATTCTTAGCGCTGATTAAACGACACTAATTTCTCCCTAATATTAGAATCGATTGGACCAAGGCCTGAAATATTGCGCTGCACAAATATACAAACTTCTTCCAGCTGTGTTAATCCAACCACAACATATGCTCCTTTTCTAAACCACAGGCCCCTTAAAGAGCCCACCACAATCTTGCTACTCTGCTACAATTTTTTTTATCAGTGTGGTTTGATCTGTAGTTCCTGTATTATGATCATCTCACAACTGACACACACAAAGCTTAGGCCACCATACTGTATACAGATTTAGATTTCAGGTTACCTTTCTGTGCTCCCGGTTTCATCCATAATGGAAAAAAAAAATCTGTTGTTCTCTCTGGTGTTGTTTGGTGTCCTAGGCAAACTTTCAACTGAGACAAGGGCATTTCGTCGTGCTGTTTTTCTTGAACCCTAGCTCGAGCAAATTTCCTGTAAAATGCGGCCTGTATGAGTGTATGCATGAGTGTTTTTTTTCTGTATCTCTCAGAAGTACAGGGGGGGAAGATGAGGTGAGACTTCCTGCCATTTGCAAGTTAGCTTGTCTGGATGCACTGCAGAAATTCCAACAGAAGAGATAAGATGGCGCGTGACTCATTTAATCTAAGCAGCACTTTCTACCTAAAAGTTATTCGAGCTCCCCCACCCACGGCATTACTCTTAAAGAACAATAAAGGACATGGTCAAAACTACCATAGAATTCTTCAATAACTAATGATTGAGCAGTTATTTTCATTTTGACCTTTTAAGCATTTTGACCTTTTTAAACAGTTCTAGATTACAGGAAGCTTTAGTCACTTTTTTTTCATAGAGGCCCCCATGCTTTTTGCAAGCCTAAAAACCTCACTGATATAATTTTGCCAGGAAATTGACCGAATATTCAGATGTTAATGCATTTGCTTCATCAGGGTTTTTTGTTATTATTATGTTAACACTACTGCTGTGCACTAGACATATGACAGCACTGGAAAAAAAACAAAAAACAAGGCTGCTGGGGAAAAAAAAGTGCTTTTTCAATTCAATAATTCAACTGTAGAAACCTCAATATGTTAATATATTGTAATAAAAAAATAGATTTTAATTATTTATTCATTTTAATCTATGTATTAATTGTGCCACATCGACTGTAGAATCTTTAAAACTTACCTGTTGGATTGTAGACAGACAAGACTAAGGATAAAATAGAAACACACTAGTCGTAGTTGCTACGGAATGATAAGGTGAAGACATCTGGTCCGAGTCAGGTGAAAAAAAAAAATCAGCTCCTGTAATGTAGGAACATCATGTATGGGGTGTAGATTACATTAGCAGAGATGTTTGTGTATAAAATAGAACAACTCCATACTTTAACTGTTAAACTGTTTAAAATAAAACCATTGTTACTTTGCTCTCACTTGTGTTTTATAGGGTTTTCATGATTTCCAGGGGAGACACAAGCGCTGGCGCCTTACAGGCTTTTCACTTCATCCTCAATGGCCAATTGGCAATCGAGCATGAGACGACTGGGGATTCACCATATTGCCTCAACACCGGGATTAATTAAAATAACTAAAATTGTGTGGTAGGGATATGTAGTATAGGCTATTGATTGATGTAAGAATTGCACTTTCTCACAGTGACTCGATTTAGACTTGGCTCTATCACATGGGTAAGCGACCTGTGGCGTACCCAAAAGTGCAAGGTGCACAAAAAAGAGAGTGGCTATATTATGGTTTTGACGGTTTACGAAAACCTAGCCCCGCATCGGGGTGCAAGGTGCACAGGTAACAGTCAATGTGACTGAGAGTAAAAGTCAAAGGGACTGAGTTCACTGCGAAATAGTGGCACAGACAAATTGACGAGTAAATTATGGGTAAGAGCAAAATTAAAGAAATATCTTGTGGAGATGTGGTAAAGATAACATCGACAATCATCATGTTTGAAAATGATGGTTCTAAGTCTGTGACAGAAGTAGAAATGTGACATTCTAGAGAGAAAAAATTATTAAATTATTTAAATTAAAATTTAAATAAAATTAAATTATTGTGAACTGAGCTCCCTTTGATATAAGTATGTGTAAAGCACGTGTTAGGGACAGAAAAACATTGCAGAAAGGGACAGGTCAAATCACACAATCCCTTTAGTGTGTTAAGACAGATCCTCATCTGGATGGCTGCCCACCTTGAAGACATCCACAACCTACTGCTCCTGACCACCCTCCACCACCTCAGCTCTGCAGCACACACAGAAACAACAATCCTGATCTCACATGTGTCATCATATCTCAGAGGAATAGAATAAACAGAAGCCGGCAAATCGACACAGCAGTGAGTCTCTGAAGCATGATGAGAAATTAATAATAGGTAAATCATTACTTCTAATAAATAATAGTTAATTAATTACTCCACTCCACTCTGTAAAATGCCCATAGTCGAACTGGCAGAGTCTGATGGAAACCAAACAGCTGTCAGACAGAAGAAGGCTGGAGGACATAATTTTGGAGATGAACTGCTTGTATTTTGCCAGTGATTCAGACCAACTTTCCATCAGCCTAGAGGACTGCTCATGTCTAAACTGGGAGCTGATTTTCACAAAACTCAGGCAATTGGCCATAATCAGGAGTATGTGATGCGGATTACAGTGTTAATTGCAAACTGACAGATGCCTTCCCAGAGAGAATGACATGACAAACATACAGTATCTGCTTGAGGTTGAGGAACCGCGCAGAGAGCAAGAGAATGGGATGAGAGAATAACACAGAAGATGAAGGAGTAGGGGCAGGTGACTGAACTGAGGTGATGCAGCCAGAAGAGTAGTATGAAGTAAAAAGAAGAGTAAAAAAAAAAAAAAAAAATGATCTGTATTCCTACTAACACTTATTGCTCTGATGATTCTTGTGTGACTGATTAAGCAATATTTTATTTTTAAAACATCCACTGTAGGAACATATGTTAAATATGATCTTGAAACATACCAAGAAAATGCCAGTAAAATTGCAGCTGTATGGCAAAAACATAAAATTTTTGGTAGATTCTGTACAGTTTGTTCAGTCATCAAGGCATGTGAATTTTACAATGTAGTGAAACTGAGTGGCAGATTCCTGAACTTGGTGGGCACTTCCGGACTGGCAGCTCGAGAGAACTTTACACAGCCAAGTGTGTCCAAGTATGCATGAAAAAATTATTTAACAAATTTTTTAAATTTTGCTTTCTTATTGTTGCTCAGTGAATAAATGGTAGAAAGATTTGATATGTTACTTTGGTATAAAACGTCTGAGAGTAAAAAGTGATATCGAGCCTGAAGAATTTTGTCTTCTGAAATGTGATTAAATGTGGGTTACAGTAATTTGACATTTTTAGTTCCTAATGCAGTTTCAGTGCTTTTTTTTTAAATAAAGGAAAGCATCACATTTATCTGCAATGGAGTGGTTAAGATACAATGCTAAACTGAAATGTGAAAAAGGAGAAACCTTACTGTGGAACGATGAATAGTTCTAAACTCTGTAACTGTTCTTTCTAAAGAAGGCCAAGAACCACCAATGTGTTTCCCACTGTTAATCAACTTTGTTCCCGTATTTATTACTTTGATCCATAGGAAGTGCTGCATATGTCAAAAGGGGAATGGTTGATAGTATACAGTATGTGTATTGGAATACTAGAGGCTTAACAAACTACTCCTAAAAATTTTGTGAAGAATGGGTCATGTGTGTTATTAATAAAATAGGAAGAGAAATCAAGATGAGTCTGGGTGAGAAATCAGAATGAGTAAATTTAAAAGGGCATGAAGATGTGGTGTTATTGTGCAGGACTCTGTGGTTTCATCTTAAGTTCAGGCCCATTGAAAGTGTTTCTAAAACCACAAGCAGCAGTAAAGATAGCAAAAAGAGTGATGTGGATACATGCCAGCCACCGCAAACATGTTCCAGAACCCGAGAACCTGAGAGAAGACAACACAGAGTAAGCAGTTAAGTGTTAGTGATGGGTCGTTTATGAACGATTGGTTCTTTTTGATAATTCTTTAATGTGACTCAGAAGAATGAGTAGTCCCGTTTATTGTCTACTGGGTGTGCATGCGCAAAGCATCGCAAAACCTCCATAGGTTATGTACAGGAAACAGAACTGAGCAAAATTACCTTTGGGTCTTTTAGTCTGAGTCATTCGTTCTTTTGTCACTTGACTCCCCTAGACACTATGCAGTGCAATAGATTAAAAAAAATGAACGACTCAGACTAGAAAATATGAGAGGTGAGCTGCTCATTCTGTTTATTATCATATGCCTTCAGCTGCATTGTAATATTTTTATTACTGGAACTATAGCCAAAAGTTGTGTATGTAGACCTGTTGGGGGTCTGTTCATTCAAAATGTAACATTTTATTTTGAAAAAATAAAATGAGCTAAATGACTCAAAAAAGATTTGTTAATTTAAATGGACGAGATTCAAAGAACCTAGTTACTAAAATGATTCAAACATCCCATCACTATTAAGTTATAGTAACCTCTTCTGTAAACCCCAACAGACCCTCACCTACACACAAAGTGCATGGGTCTAAAGAACCAACTAGAGTGACATAAACACTGCAGAACCATGACTTTCCAGTCGAATCAATTCCCTGTTTAGAGAAAAAGCAACAATACTTCTGAGGCCACCACTCAAGGAAATTAGGTGTCAAAGTGCACTGCAAGCTTAAAACCATGTTGAAGTGACAATGTCTGATAAATATACCCAAAGAACTGTCTTACTGTTGGTTATAGTTTAATATAGTTTTGAAACGTGTAATGTTAAAATGTTTAAGTTGTCCCAGAATGACAATAAGGAAAACGTGTAACAGAAAAGTCACATATTGTATAATATTGCATATCCAAGATGGCGCCGGTGAGGTCGGCTGCCGTCACGACTGCTCCGACCACCTTTTCTTTGTTTCTGTTTTTTAAGTTAGTTTTAAGACCGGCAAAATCACCACCATTATGTACATTAGGTATGATAGAGACACTCTTGTTTCTATTGATATACAATGTACTCACAATTCAACGTTTTTAACTCCGGATCCGAGCTGGCCGAGTGAGATTCTAAGGAAGGACGCGACGCGAACGAGTACAAAGGACGTTTCCCAGAGTGAAACGAGCGGGCACACCTCTGCCTAGCATCCTGCTCGCCAACGTCCAGTCACTGGAAAACAAACTCGATGACCTCAGGGCCAGGGTAAAGTTCCACAGAGACATTCGGGACTGCAATTTCCTCTGCTTCACTGAGACTTGGCTGAACCTTGAGTTCTTCTCGGTTCACGGCATGGACAAGACACGGGACTCTGGGAAAGTCAAGGGGAAGCGACGTGTGTTTAATGGTGATCAGCAGCTAGTGCAACAGCGCGAACGTTGTTCCTCTTACACGCTCCTGCACACCAAATCTGGAACTACTGTTCATCATGTGTCATCCTTTTTATCTACCTCGGGAGTTTACATCGGTCATAATCAGCCCTGTTTTTATTCCACGGTGAGACCACAAGCAGACACGGACACTGCCTTATGCGAGCTGCATAAGGCACTCACACAGCACTGGGACGCACCGAACTTTTATCAGCATATCACCTGCCCCACCAGGGGTGATAGGACACTGGACCACTGCTACACTACAGTCAAGGACGGGTACAAGGCACAATATTGTCCACCGTTTGGTAAATCCGACCTCGCCGCTATCTTCCTCATGCCAAAATGCAAACAAAGGCTGAAACAGCAAGTTCTGGTTCAGAAGGAGGTTGCGCGCTAGACGGACCAATCAGTGACAGGACGCACTTGATGACATAGAGTGGGACATGTTCCGAAACAGCTCCAATGACGTCAGTGTGTTTATAAAAGCGGTTGTGGGATTCATCAGGAAACTAGCAGATGATACCGTGGAGAAAAAGACTATCAGGACATTTCCCAACTAAAAGCCGTGGGTGGATAAAACCATTCCCGACACTCTGAGATCTCGCACCGCTGCCTACAATGCTGGACCTGTACAAAGCTGCGTCATATAACGTTCGGAAGGCGGTGAAGGAGGTGAAGCAGCGCTACGGGAGGAAACTAGAGTCACAGCTCCAACAGAGTGAACCTAGGAGCCTGTGAGAGGACTAAGGACAATAACGGATTATAAAGCACCAACAACCGGTATGACGAACACGGACGCGACTCTGGGAGATGAGGGAGAGAACTGGTGCCTGAGGAACAATCTTCTCTTGAACATCAACAAAACAAAGGAGCTGATAGTTGACTTTAGTACAAAGCAGGAGAGGAACTACCAGACCCCTGTCATCAACATGAGCCCAGTGGAGAGAGTGGACAGCTTTTGACACCTTAGTGTTCACGTCACGCAGGACCTGTCATGGTCCTGTCAGATCAACACCGTGGTGAAAAAGGCCCGACAGCATCTTTACCACCTCAGACACTTGAAAGACTTCAGACTGCCCTCTAAGGTGCTCAGGAATTTCTACTTCTGTACCATAGAGAGCATCCTGACGGGAAACATCACAACCTGGTTTGGAAACAGCACCATGCCAGGCAGACGAGCTCTACAGAGGGTTGTGCGATTAGCTGAGCGCATCATCTGTACCGAGCTCCCTGACCTGCACTAGATCTACAGCAAGCAGTGCTGGACCAAAGCCAGAAAGATCTTGAAGGACCTCAGCCATCCCAACAATGGACTGTTCTTTCTATTGCGGTCAGGAAAGCAATTCCGCTCCCTGGAGGCCAACACAGAGAGACTGAGAAGGAACTTCTTCCCGCAGGCGATAAGGTCTCTCAATCACACTATCACACAGGAATAATAACAGCTTTTTAAACTCCCAACATTGACTGGACAATTATGGACACATTCATACACACTTGCACTAGATATTTATATTTTCATTTCTGGACCATTGCACAAGACACTTTAATAAGTCACTTTTTATGCATATTTGCACAACCATTGTCAATTTCAAATTTTATATATATATATATATATATATATATATATATATATATATATATATAATGTGTGTGTTAATTCTGATCTCTCGTGTTTCACAATGAATAAATGTTGCAGTTGTGACATTTCAACATACTGATGACTCAGGAAGTCATGACAGTAGTTACTTTAAAACTCTGGGGACCACCACCTCAGCTGGTGAGCCGTGTTACACATAGTTGTGAAATCGTAATGGTATGACTAACGATATATGAAACATCTGTTCAATTCTATGTGAATGTGTAGGGGAAATCGGTCTGTTTATACTGGAAGCACCAACTATTACAGGTATAAACCAACAGTACAAAAATTTGGCTTCTTACATTGTTTAAGTAATTACTGAAATTGGGCAATAAAGTAAAGAAATACCTATGCAGTATGGAACTGCTGCTTCTTGCAAAGGTGTGAATGATGGTTGAGAGGTGTGAGCCAGCTTTGTGCCATTCCTTTTTGTGCTTTGCCTATGAGATTAAGCATTGTGTAGTGTCTGTTAAGGTTGATAAAACTTAAATTCATTTCTTAAAAAAACCTGAAAAGAGGTTAGTAGTTTGTGCTTAACCGGACCACTGGATTCTCTGGAGAAGATTTACAATAGATGTGCAGACCATTTCTTCATTTTGGGATCACCATGAATATGTACTGCAGAGCTGCCTATTAGTTTGCTTTTTGAGGATTAACATGTACCGTTTTCCAGACCTGCTGTCTTTTTTTTCTCATCCATTCATCAACAGATTTGATGGAGTTTTGACTGAGATTCAGTGGTTCTCTGGGTGGCTGAAAAGTGTTGGTTGGTATTTAAAAACACTGTAAAAGGGTATGAGCTAGTGAGAAAATTCTATGGGTAGTCCATCAAGGTCACACTTCAGTTATTCTCTTGTATTCTTATGTATTCCCTTAAGAATTCTCCAATTTTTTTAATGGGTGTTGGATGGATGGATGGATGGATGAATAGTGTTGGGACAAACAGGGCTCCCAAAGACAATCATCAATTGATCACATCCTGGAGTCCCTCTCCCAGCCTGCATGTCACCAACTTTGATAATCTTATCTGATCCGCAAACATAAAGGCGCATCTGTGAAATGTCAAAAGGCATAGGACAGGAAGTTTGCTGGGGTGGGAGCCATGCTAAGACCAGATGCTTCGAAGTAAACCCAAAAATAAGGGTGTAAATCAGTAACCAGCCAACCAACGCCTCACCGAAGGGCTTTCCCGAAAGACGTCATCTCTACAACAGCGCACCAACCAATCAGCAACGCATGATTCCCTTCGCTGGAGGCGAACCACCGGATAAGAATGAAACTTAATTCAAGTAAACAAAAAAACTGCATACCTTGCTGAAATTGGCGCTCAACCAAAAGATTAAACCCAAGGCTCTGCTCGTGTTACTTTTTTTAGTCTAGTAAACAGTACTAAAATAAGTTCCTTAATTTTTACCTTCCAAACTGTTTGCATGAATGTGTGTGCGTGCGTGTGTTTAAGTAGCGTAGTTTCATCTGTTGTAGATTAGTTCAATAAAATTTTTGTTTCTTTATAAAGAACTGTTGTCTTGGTGATGGATTTTGAAGTCTAAACATTTGCCCAGATCTTAAGTTACCTTGCTTATAATTGCTAAATACTAAATTTTGTGTTATCATTGTTGGTCACGTGATGAGCAGAACTGGTAAGATACACTAATCTGTGCTGAATGCTGGATGGGTAGTCGATAAATTTTGATTCAGTTAAATAAATTAACCCGAATCGTTAAAGATTTGATACACCTCTGGCCCAGAGCTAAGCACTGCATATTAATGGTAAAGAATGTGACAGTCATTTGTTGTCATTATTATGTAAACTCTACAATAGAAATATAAGAAAGAAAGATAGATAGATAGATAGATAGATAGATAGATAGATAGATAGATAGATAGATAGATAGATAGAAAAAAAGACAACAAAAAGTGTCCTCATGTTAGTCCTCAAAGAGCAAACTAATCTAAATCTTCTCCTGGGAATTCAGTGGTCCAGTTAAGCACAAACTACTCACCTCTTTCCAGATTTTTTTAAGAAATAAGTTTTATCCACCTTAACAAACACAATGCTTAATCTCATAGGCAAAGCACAAAAAGGAATGGCACAAAGCTGGCTCACACCTCTCAACCATCATTCACACCTTTGCAAGAAGCAGCAGTTCCATACTGCATAGGTATTTCTTTACTTTATTGCATAATTTTGGTAATTACTTAAACAATGTAAGAAGCCAAATGTTTGCACTGTTGGCTTATACCTGTAATTTTTGGTGCTTCCAGTATAAACAGACCGATTTCCCCTACACATTCACATAGAATTGAACAGATGTTTCATATATCATTACTCATACCATTACGATTTCACAACCATGTGTGGCTCCCCACCAGCTGAGGTAGTGGTCCCCAGAGTTTTAAAGTAACCACTGTCATGACTTCCTGAGTCATCAGTATTATAAACACATCTGCGACATTTATTCATTGTGAAACACTGACGAACATTTCCAAACATTATTATTGTGTAATCCCCACAAACTTTGCTTTTGTTTAACATCCATGTTACTGGTCCTGCAGTATGTCTGATTGCTTGTGAACTAATGGACGTAACAAACTACTACTGACATACTGAAAAAAGCAAGAGTCTAGTAAGCAACGCTAAGGATTTGCTATATTTATATCTCTTGCAATATAGTGACATGCTATAAAATTTATTTTTTCTTAATGAATAGTGAAGCTTGAAGCTAAAACTGCAACTGGAATTTTAAGGATTAAGGCCGTGTTAGATAACAATAATTCTCACACAAAATATTGACACAGTTGACAAATATTCGGACACAGTTCTGACATATTCACTTAGGGTGCATTTATTTTGTTGCTAATTATTTAGACAATTAAGTCTGTATATTAAGTTATTGTTAGAGGACAGTAAATGTGTACTGCTATACAAGCTGCAAATTGCCTACTCTAAAGTATATCTAAGTTTAATTTCTATAGTATTGTCCTTTGGGAACATATAATAAAGTGGTTGCTGAAATGTGAGGGAAGTCCCAGTTTGACTTGAACGCCTCATATGTGTGTGCATGGTTCAAGTCAAATAGGGACTTCCCCTCACATTTCAGAAACCACTTTACTATATGTTCCCAAAGGACAATACTATAGACATTAAACTTAGATATACTTTGGAGTAGGCAATTTGCAGCTTGTATAGCAGTACACATTTACTAGGACTAAGTGTTTCCTTAATATAT
Source organism: Clarias gariepinus (assembly GCF_024256425.1). Taxonomy (NCBI): domain Eukaryota; kingdom Metazoa; phylum Chordata; class Actinopteri; order Siluriformes; family Clariidae; genus Clarias; species Clarias gariepinus. The sequence goes on along the minus strand of NC_071103.1, from coordinate 5,708,462 downwards.
ATATATATATATATATATATATATATATATATATATATTTATTTATTTATTTATTATTATATCTTAAGATTTTGAGATGAGAACAGATGTACAGTATAGTGGATGTAGACTTAAGCAGTGAGCACATGTCATTAGCAGGGGCAGCTCTCATGTCACAATAAAGTACAGTCCCAGAGAAACTAAAACTTGTGCAATGGTGTTAAGTTTGGGGTAATGTGTAAAAGAACTGGGTACATTATAGTTCGCAACATCTGTATGTGATCTGATTCACATTTATCACCAATCACTAAAATTTATGAGCTAAGGTCATGCACGCTGTAGGTTTAATCAAGGGAAATGAACTGGTGGTAATCACCTCAAAGTCAAATTTAGGTCCTGCAAATTTCGTACAGTATCCCCTTCTACCTGAGGCTATTGCTAAAATAATTCCAGTGTTTAATTCTTTATTGAAAGCTATTGTCATAGTACACACCAGCACCTCCTTATTGTATAGCAGATCATAAAGTTTTGAAGCAAGCCATATCAAAGCTACAATTCGTATAAACAAAAGTCAAATATTTAGGACAAATTGTTTTAAAGCAAGATAAAACCTTTGATTTAAGTAGTAATCCAAAATAGTTAAAGTTTAAAAACAGAAAATAAATATATCATTGTTGCAGAAAAGTTATTCTCATCTACAGTATGTAATCCTCAAGACCTTAATGAGCTATATAGATCATGGTAAGTGTCTAATGGCCCACAGTGTACTTAGTTGAACTCCCGAAGCAAAAACAATATTTCACTGAACTATAAACTACAGTGGAACCTTGAATTGCAAGCATACTTTGATCTGGAAAGTTGCTTGTGTATCAAAACAATTGTATATCAAAGAGAATTTCTCTCATAAGAAATAATTAAAACTCAGATGATTCGTTCCAAACACAACCCAAAAATATTCACATACAAATAAAACATAATATAAAGTGAAAAATAAAACAAATTACCTGCACTTTACCTTTGAAAAGAATCGTGGCTGTAATGATTGAGACCAGCGAGAGGAGAGGAGGAATGTGTGTGGGGGGGGCCCACACACATACACGCACACACATAAGTTAACTGAAATAGACTCTCACTCAACATAGCGCGCGCACACAGGAAGGGGGGGTGGGGGTCTGCTGTGTAGGATGACCTTTCTCTCCCTTACACACATTATTTTACCCAAAAGAGACTCACCATCACACAAGTGTTATTCGGTAAGCTTGTGAGTAAGAGAAAGTGTTTTTTTTTTTTTGTTTTTTTACTTTATTGCCTAATCATGGTGATTAATTTAATAATACAAGAAGCCAAATCTTTGTACTGTTGTCTTATACCTGTACTTTTTGGTGCTTCCAGTACAAACAGACCGATTTCCCCTACACATTCATATAGAATTGAACAGATTTTTCGTATGTCATAAGTCATACCATTACTATTTCACAACTGTGTGTAACATGGTTCCCCATCAGCTGAGGTAGTGGTCCCCAGAGTTTTAAAGTAACCACTGTCATGACTTCCTCAGTCATCAGTATATGAATACTGCCAAACACTGATGAACATTTGACATTATGACTGGGTAAGGCCCACAAACCTTTGCTATTGTTTAACATCCATGTTAGAGTTTCTATATTTGATTTCTTGTGAACTAAGGAACTTAAAAAACTACTACTGACATACTGAAGAAGGCAAGAGTCTAGTATGCAATGCTAAGGATTTGTTATATTGATTTCTTGCAATACATGCAACTGGAATCGCTTTTTTTATGAGCTTAATCAATACACCACACAGTGCTGACCCTGGTTTTTATACTCACTCAGGACATTCTGGACATTCGTTTACACTACTGCACAACTACACTTCGTGGTTATTAGTTAAATCACTCTATCACAAGCCACTTTAAATAAATCACTTTAAGCATATTTGCACTGCACAAGACACTTTAAATATGTGGATTGCACAACCCTGGACATTACCATTTTTTTATTACTATTTATTCTAACTTCATTCCACACAAAAATGACATAAATCTATACATACTTTGTACAGCTGTTCTTATTGTTCTATATTTCTTAAAATATTCTGTAAATATTTTCTATATTGTGTATTTTTGTTGTACAGTTATTTTATTTTAACTTTAATTTTATATTTTATTTTATTCTTTCTTACCTAAATTTACCTTTTATTTCATTTTTCATATTTATTTCCTATTTATAATCTTTTATTTTAAGGTCACGAGCAGTTGTCTGAGCATTTCACTGCATATTTTACTGTGTATGACTGTGTATGTGACAAATAAAATTTGAATTTTGAATTTGAACTTGCTTATTTCCTAGAGAATAGTGAACTTTGAAGCTAAAGGGGACTTAATTTTTGTGGGTGAAGGCAGCTTAAATTTTTTTAAAGAGCAGCATCATTGGGCAGAGGGCCAATGTTACAATATTACTGTGTCAAAGGGGTGTAAATATTACAATTTGTGCTGTCACCCAAACAATGGTGTTATGTTCCCAATATACCTACATGCCAAATAGCAATGGGGCCGGATACTTAACAAAGCACCTCATCATACAGTGTTTCTGCATGTTTTCTACCAAAAAAGTCCCATCCGACTGTCAATTTCTGAAAGACACACATGAAACTAACACAAATATAAAGCTTATACTCATATATTTTAATTTGGCACAATGTTGCCACTTGGAGATTTGGCTTTTTGCAAAAGTGTAGCATTAACCTTTCAGGAATTATAGCCATTTTCATACACACACCCCTTTTGTACTGCTTTTGTGGCCCAATCCCTCCTCAATTCAATTGAATTTTATTTGTAAAGCACTTTTAACAATTGTCATTGACGCAAAGCAGTAAAAAAAAATTATGGAAGTATGTTTGAAATGAGTATGAATCAAAATGATTAGATAGTCCCAAATAGGCAAACCGAGGGAGACGGTGTTAAGGAAAAACTCCCTGAAATGGCAATAGGAAGATATCTTGAGAGGAACCAAACTCAACAGGGAACCCATCCTCATTTGGATGACTACGGATAGCAGGGATTGATCTGCAGTCATACTGTGGGTCAGGAGGCTGAAAGCTAATTATAACAGTTAATGTCTTTAAGCTATTAGGTGTCCAGTTCGTTATTAGGCGCTCAGGTAGAATGTAGATAACTCCAGTCCTAAACTATCTAGCCACCGCAGTCACAAGTCCTCAGAGAACAGGTCTGAGGCCAGGACTGTCTTCATGGTAAAGTGGAACCGTCCCCAGTCACCACACACACCCCAAACAGGGCATCCATACGATGAGATCTCCAACCAGGGCGAGTAACACAGGTCCAGAGAGCAGAGGGGGCCTGATCACTGAAGTTAATTAACATCCAGTCTTTTATGTCCTTCATTATCTGGTTTTGCTGAGACGTATAACTGTGTGTCATCAGCTTAACAATGGAAACTAATACCTTGCTTACGAATTAGGTTGCCTAGAGGAAGCACGTAAAAAGAAAAAAGCAGTGGGCCTAAAACTGAACTCTGTGGAACACCAAACTCCACTTGAGAACATGCAAAATAGTAATTATTTAATCTACAAACTGATAACAATCAGTCAAATAGGATCTGAATAAGGGGAAGTTTCCTTAATTCCTACTACATTTTCCAATTTGTAAAGGAGAATACTTTTTATCAAAGGTATAACGGAATGATCAATGGTGTAAAAAGCTGCACTGAGTTTGAGCACAAGCATAGTAATGTGACCCTGATCAGAGGTCAACAGGAGGTAATTTATTAATGTAACAAGTGCTGCCTCTGTGCTGTGATGAGGCCTAAATCTTGACTGATACAGTTTGTGTATGCTATTTCCATGTACATAGCTGCTGTTCTACTATCTTTTCCAGAATCTTCGAGATAAAAAAGAGGTTTAATATCAGCCTGTAATTTGACAGCTAACAGAAGTTGAGGTCAGGTTTTTTTTAATTAGTGGTTTAATAACTGCAAATTTTTTTAGGGGTTCTATTATTGCTGGTACTATCTGCTTGAGAAAATGTGTCTTATTTGTAGTATAGGATCTAATACTAAGAATTTATTAAGAATTATTTTTGTTAGTTTCTATAGGAGGAGGAGGATGCAAGTTTCCTTTTAACTAGAGCTACATTATTAAAGGTATAACGGAATGTTGACTCTAAATATTCAGGCGCCTGACTGAGTTCTATGGGGTCAGATGCCAATCAAATCAAAGTTGATAACTCTGGAAGATTACTGATAGAGCTCTGTGTGTTAGTTGATATGAATGTACTGTACGTTTAATGCGGTAGCGCGGCGCTGTGCGTACATTGTTAATATGACACACTTCAATTGAGACAAGACAGGGATCTGAGATAACTTAAGACTGTGGAATTGTGATTACATTCCTTATACTTAAACCGAAGGATAATATTAAATCTAAATTATGACCTGCTTAGCACTGTCGCCTTGCACCTCTAGGGTATGGATTAGATTCCCAGCCAGGCTCGATTTCCGTCTCTGTGTGCATGGAGTTTGCATGTTCTCCACGTGCTTGGTGGGTTTCCTCCGCATACTCTAGTTTCCTCCCACAGTCCAAAGACATTATAAGGCTAATTGGCATTCCCAAATTGTGTGTGCCCTGCGATGGATTGGTACTATGTCCAGGGTGTACCCTGCCTTGTGCCCTAAGACTCCTGGGAAGGGCTCCAGGCCCACCATGAATAGAAGATAAAGTGGTATAGATGATGAATAGGTAAAGAGTGTGACCTGCTTTACGAATGGGTCCTACTACACACTGATTTACTTCTACTGAGTCCAGTATGAAAAAAATCCTGTTATCAGAGGGGCTTCTGCATTCTCAAAAGGAATATTCCAATTTCAGACAATTAATGCTTTGTCTGCAAAAGAACTGTAGAGAAATTCAGTGTATGTAAATGATAATTAGATTATTAGATAAATACTTTACTATTATTACTAATTGCTATTATTTGGTAAATATTCCTCCTTACTGGGAATGGCTTGTTACTACTTTTAAGGGAATCTGCCCATGGTTGTCTCAAGTTTTTTCCTAGGTTTTTCATATTTGGCCTGTAATTTCATGGGATTTGTATTATGGGCACACACTCGCGACATTCTCTGTGCCTGTGTGAGCGAAAGGACAGCTGCAGGGAGTGGCCCAACCCATGTTTCCTTAAATCACACACACACACGGTTAATTTATGGTTTTAATTTATTACTTTTTATTAGCAAGTTACCTAATTAGTTGGCTTAGCTAGATTTGTTAATGTAGGTTGTTCATTTTTATTATATGTAACAGCTTGATCCTGGAGAATGTTGTTTCATTTCAATGTGACTATGTTGTGTATGACTAAAATCACAATAAAAGCCTACTTGACCTGAACTGACTTTACACACACACACACACACTGGTTTCACAAGTAGTACTCAGGCACATATTTTTATAAGATGAGTAAAATAGAAATGAGCCTATTGTACAATTTCCTCAGGAATTGTCTTACTCTAGTTTCTTCATATTTTACTTAGAAAAAGCCAGACTGTATTTTGAACAAAGTTTTATAGAACAGTTCTCCAGGGACTTTTTGGCTCTCATTTTCTGTCCAGTCCCTGCACCTGACCAGTTTCAGGGGAATGTTTTTGGTGTGTTAAACCACACAGTGACCTATGAATCATTAAAGCATGAAACCATTTAACTTATGGCATGAATCAGTAAGAAACAGGTAGAGATGATAACAGATTATCAGTCTTGTGATTAGTATACTGTTGATACTGAAATGAGGTTGTGGCTGAAGTTGTTACATAGGCAACCAACTGGTAAATTGTATCTTTGTTTCCATTTGTTTCATATAAAGTCATGTTTAAAGGTTCGTACACCCTCTTTTAATGCTTTGTTTTTTTGTGTGTAAAACCTCATGAAAATCATCTCATCATTTAATATTTAATATTTAATATTTGAAAAATTAACAAACAAACAAACAAAAAAAAAAAACAGGCAAGCAATTATAAGTACCTGTTTACTGCTTCCACGTGATTAAGGAGGCAGCCAGGCACTGCTAATGATCAGCTCTTGATGAATTAATCTTCAGCTGGTGGACAGGAAAATAAATGGTCTAGGAGTCTTGTAAAGGAGTTTGTAAGGAATGTTCTGGAGGTGAAAAGAGTATCTCACAGATTGATGAGACTGAAGCTGGAAATTGATGGTGTGATGTATTGTGTTGTTAGTGGTTATGCCACACAGGTAGTATGTAAGTTAGAAGAGAAGCAGAAATTCTGGAGTGAGTTAGATGAAGTGATGCTGGGCATCCCCAGGGGTGAGAAAGTGGTGATTGGTAAAGATTTTAATGAAGATCTTGGGGAAGGGAACAAAAATGATGAGAATGTGATGGGCAGGTTTGGTCTTCAGGACAGGAACTTAGAAGGACTGATGGTGGTGGACTTTGCAAATAGGAAGGAAATGGCAGTAGTGATTACTTTCTTTCAGAAAAGGCAGGAACATAGGGTGACATATAAGTGCGGTGGCAGGAGCACTCAGGTGGACTACATCTTGTGTCGACGTTGTCATCTGAAGGAGATCAGTAACTGCAAAATATTGTTAGGGGAGAGTGTAGCCAGACAACACAGGATGGTGGTGTTTAAAATAACCCTGGTGGTGAGGAAGGTGAAGTGGACAAAGGCAGAGCAGAGGACAAAGTTTGGAAGTTGAAATAGGAAGAATGTTGTGCAGTTTTCAGGGAGGTGTTGAGACAGGCTATGGGTGGTCAGGAGGTGCTTCCAGTTGATTGGACAACTACAGCTAAGGTGCTCAGGGAGACAGGTAGGAGGATATTTGGTGTATCATCAGGAAAGGGAAAAGTGGACAAGAAGACTTGGTGGTGCAACGAGAAAACACTGAGAGGACTGAAGAGAGTAGCATATTGGAACAGGTGGAGAAAAGTGTCGGGTGTGTTGTGTAATAAAAGAATATCGGTGAGAATGAAAGGAAAGGTGTACAAGACAGCGATGCTCTACTAGCAATAAGACTAGCGATGCTCTACGGCTTAGAGACAATTGCACTGAAGAAAAGACAAGAGGCAGAGTTGGAGGTAGCAGAGATGAAGATGTTGAGGTTCTCTCTGGGAGTGATAAGGATGGATGGAATCAAGAATGAGTTCATCAGAGGGACATCCCATGTTAGATGTTTAAGAGATAAAGTAAAAGAGGCCAGATTGAGGTGGTTTGGCATGTTTAGAGGAGATACTTTGAGCAAATTGGTAGAAGGATGCTGATGTTGGAACTCCCAGGCAGGAGGTCTAAAGGAAGACCAAAGAGGAGATTTATGGAATGCATGGAGAGAAGACATAAAGTTAGTTGGGGTGATAGAAGAGGAAGCAGAGGATAGGGTTAGATGGAGGCAGATGATTAGCTGTGGCGACCCCTGAAAGGGAACAGCCGAAAGACAAAGAAGAAGAGGATGGTTCCATTGACCGCTGCTGATAATTCTGCTGCCTATAAAAAAAATAAAAAAAAAACACATGAACGATGGCATGATCTAAATGGTGGTTTAACTTAACAGATTATGAATGTAAACTTCAAAAATGTTAATTTTTTTTATTGGCATACCTAATCTAGATTACAAAAGTTGGTAAAGAGCTAGCATCTGTGCTTCTTACCTGTGCCTTACTAGCAACTTTATTTACTGTTACAGATTGAAAAAAAAAGTTATTTTCTTGCCACTTACCTCAAGTGAAAACGTGACCACTGACCCCTGATGTCGTGGGGAGTCGCCGTCTTTTATCTCATTGGTTGCAAGCGCAGAGAGTAGTACAGAACTGCTTGTTTTTTGGTGACTGTATAGTAAAATTAAGGCCATCTGCTTTTTAGATAAAAACTCACTAGAGCACTGAGAAGAGACTGCACAGTGGCATAGAAATCCCCCCACTAACTAACTAATTTGTGTAATTGCAGCACAACACAAACACACCAGCACACATGTATAAACACGTAACATGCTATAAGCTCTGTATAGACTTCACACAGAAGCATAAATCAGCCTGCCCAAACAGATATGCGTGGTAGCTGCTTCCTGTTGTGGTCCTACCCAAAGTCTATCTACCTGAGATGTTTTATAAGCTGGGAAACTAAACCACATATACAGTATCGATAGTTGCATTTTGTTGTAGATTGACTTGATTTATTGAAACCCAGTTTGTGATGTTTGGTTGGAAATATTTGCTTCTCTTTCATGTTTGGAATGTTTAGCGAAAGTTTGAGAGTTAATGAAAAGTTTTGTGAACTTTTTGAAAAAAACCTCTAAAGAGATAGGTTCAAGCACTTGAGAACATTTTTATTTATTATTTAGGAAATAAACATACTGTATTACTGTTATAGTCAGCAAAATCAGCGTGTAATAAACAGAATGGTGTTGCTTATGCATTGGTTAAGTTGGTTATTTTTTTAATCCAAAGACTAACTAAAACAAAATACTTTGAAATATTTAAGATTTTCTTGGTGTTCCATCTGGTACGGCAGCTCGGACTTATCTTCCTATCAGTAGCTCAATGATTTAACCAAGGAGCCAGCACATGACAAAATAATTTCTAAAATCAGTGAAATATCATTCTGTAATTTTGCATGTGGTAAGCCAGATCTCTGTGGTATCAAATTTTAAATTCTATGTGTGTCTTTGTATTGCCCATTGTGTAAACCGTTTAGAGTTTGTGGTGTTGTGTTAAGTGCAAATGGCTTCTCTACCATGTTTCATGTTGTGCGTACTTTCACATCGACACTTCTGAAACTTCTTGAAAGGGCAAACTTCCTAAAAGTCTTGTGAGAATGCATGAAGTATAAGCAAAGTAAAGAAAACAGATTCTTGGATAAATAAGTGAATAATACAATAATGGCATTGTGGAAATGCTTAAAATTTATTTACATTTTAAACAATAACTCAAATAATGTTCAATCAAGACATTACATTTGATATAATTGCTGATGCAGTCCATGTAGAATTAGTTTAAAAATTGAGCAAAAAAAAAAAAACGAGCTGTGCATAACTATCCTTAAAATATAGTAAACCATTTTAAAGTACCACACAGAAAAAAAGAGAAACCAAATAAAAGCACTGACATACTTTTAGAAAAATCAAAAGCGCTGCACCAGTAATGTTCTGCTTTACTGAGCAAACCTGCAACATTTTGATTTCCTCTGATAAGCCCCCTGTTTCCAGCAGCATTCTGTGGCTAGGCAATCTTTGTAGTGGATATCTCTGATGAGCGAGAATACATAGAGCTCCTCCTCTCTGAGAACTCACTGACGATGATTGTGCAGCGACCAAAGCAAACAGGAAACCACTCTTTCAGAGATTTGAGGACCAAATTCCTGAATTTCTGCCCCACAAAGGCATAGATTATGGGGTTGAGGCAGCAGTGACTGAACGCTATGGTTTCCACCCATTGCATAGCCATGCTCAGATCCTTTTCCCACTCACAGCTTTGCATGTAACCCAAGTGATGCAGGAACTTCAGGAAGATGACGATGTTGTAGGGCGTCCAGAAGAGGAAGAAAACAATAATCAAGACCAGGATGAGCCTAACAGCTTTGTGTTTCTTCTGAGACTTCATGACCATTAAGATGGGAATGATACGTGAGTAGCAGAACATCATTACTGAGAGAGGAATAACTAAGCCAAGGATGTTCAGCTTAATGTATGAGAAAGGCAACCAAGCTGTTCCTTGTGGATATTCCACCTTGCAATGTGATACATTCGAATTATGCTTCACATGGGAGAAAATTATGTTTGGTAGAGAGGCTCCCAAGCTCAGTGTCCACATAAACAAACCCAGTGCTATTCCAGCCTTGACAGACCGGTGCTTGGAGAAGAGTGAAGTATGGGCGTGGACGATGACAGCATAGCGGTCTGCAGTCATGAGAATCATGAAGAAGATACTTCCATAGAATCCCAGCATGTAGAGTGCTGTCATTGCATGGCACATGAAGTTTCCAAAGATCCAATCAGATTTGGCAGAGAAGTGAGCCCAGAAAGGCAATGAGAAAAGGAAGAGGAGGTCTGAAAGAGCCAGGTTAAAGAGGGACACATCTGTCACACTTAACCTTTTGTGGTACTTGACCAGGACACACAGAACCAAGCTGTTGCCAATGAATCCTACAATGAAGACGATGCTGTACAGGGTAGGTAGGAAGACTCGGCTAAACTCCTTTACATTGTTGTTGTTGCAGGCCTGGTAGTCATTATCTTCTGTGAGTAAACTATAGTAATCGTCAAATTCATCTGTTTAAGAAAGAAAAAACCTTTTTTATTATGCGATAGAATATGCATAAGAGCAGAAATCATGTTGCTCTGTTCAAATGGCATTTAACTTTGGTTAATAATTCTGTGGAAAATTTAGTAATGTGCTATAGTGTCCTCTAATATAATATTATCAACTGTTCTGGTAATCTACTCTAGACCAGCGAGATCACAACTCTGTGGAATCTGACCACCTACTTCCCAACACTTGATGCAAGTGACCAATTTGTACAGTTGCATCAGGTATGGTTGTAGTCTAAAAAAAAAAAAAGAGCTCCATCATAAGCTAAGATCCTCACAATGTACATAAGAAATCCAAAAATCCAAAACAGGTTAGTTTTTATTTGAAAAGTGTTTATTTTAAAACGAACCCACATTAAGATTAGAGAAAAAAATCGCCTGCTTATAAAATTCAAGAAATCAAATGAATTTCCACATAATCAATGAACCATAAAAAGTAATATGAAATATTACTAGAAATAATTATCTTCTATTTATTGCTAGGTTTAACAATTACGTGAATGGGATATGGTAACATATACTGTACTTACTGTTATTGTTGGAGGTTGTCATGTTTGAGTTTGTCATGTTGTTGGAGTTTGTCATGTTGTTGGAGTTTGTCATGTTGTTGAGGTATGTCATAGCCATGTCTCACTAGTTCAAAAGCTGCTCAACAAGTAAAGCTATGTGCTTTAGACCTCAATCTGATAACAGACTGAGCTGCAATTTCCTGAGGCGGATCTTCTTTCTTATTGATGAAATATTGAATATATGTTAAGCAGTCTCACCTAATATAATCACATCCATTTAAAAAATAAGCAGGATGTATTTTTTGAGAATTTTGTTTAATTGGACTTTACAGCATTACAGTATTGGATGTAAAATGCACACACACACACACACACACACACACACATGCACGCACACACACACATGCGCGCACACACACAAACACTGTAGTTCAAAAGTTTGAGATTGTTACAAGGAACTTTTACTGTGCCAAGCTTGATTTAAGAAACTACTATTTTTTTAGTTGATACATGTTTAATTAAATACGTATACATTGTTGTCAAACACTTTTATTTAAGTAAAAAAAAAACAATAAAAATAAATGACAAGGTCCAGACAGTGTTATTTGTGACCTTTTTCAACTAATGCTTTTTACAGCCTCAAATAGTGAATCTTTTTGTTATTTTAGTTATTATTGATAAATGTACAGTCGCATTAAGATTTTTTTTACCATTCAGCTGCAAATCCAAAAATGTACAAATGCTTTGCATAATCCAAAACAAAAATGCAGAACAATTATAGTTAAAAATGTAAAGACTAAAATAAATCACCTGAAACAAATGGGGGGAAAAACAAGCTAATGTAAATATCCTTAATGACATCTTTTTAGAAAATTAAAAGAACTGAAGCAGTAATGTTGTCCTTTATTGCTCAAATGTACAGTTTTTTATTTCCTCTGTTAAGAACTTTGTTCTTGTGGCTAAACAAAGTTTGTAGAGGATATCTCTGATGAGCGAGAGTGCACAGAGCTCCTCCTCTCTGAGAACTCACTAATGATAACTGTGCAGCGACCAAAGCAAAGGGGAAACCACTCTTTCAGAATCTTGAGGACCAAATTTCTGAATTTCTGCCCCACGAATGCATAGATTATGGGGTTGAGGCAGCAATGACTGAACGCTAAGGTTTCCACCCACTGCATAGCCATGCTCAGGTCATTTTCCCACTCACAGCTATGCATGTAGCCAAAGTGCTGCAGGAACTTCAGGAAGATGACAATGTTGTAGGGCGTCCAGAAGAGGAAGAAAACAATGATCAAATTTAGGATAAGCCTAACAGCTTTGTGTTTCTTCTGAGACTTCATGGTCATTAAGACGGGGATTATACGTGAGTAGCAGAACATCATGACTGAGAGGGGTATGATCAAACCAAGGATGTTTAACTCGATGTACGAGAATTGCCTCCATGATGTCTCTGGGGGATACACCACCTTGCATTTCAATGCATTTGAATCTTTTATTACTTTGGAAAAAAATAAGTTTGGTAGAGAGGCTCCCAAGCTAAGTGTCCACATAAACAAACTCAGGGCTGTGCCAGTTCTGGCAGACCGGTGTTTGGAAAAGAGAGAGGTATGGGCGTGAACGATGACAGCATAGCGGTCTGCGGTCATGAGAATCATGAAGAAGATACTTCCATAGAATCCCAGCATGTAGAGTGTTGTCACAGCATGGCACATGAAGCTTCCAAAGATCCACTCAGATTTGGCAGAGGAGTGCGCCCAGAAAAGCAATGAGAAAAGGAAGAGGAGGTCTGAAAGGGCCAGGTTGAAGAGGGACACATCTGTCACATTTGACCTTTTGTGGTACTTGACTAGAACACACAGAACCAAGCTGTTGCCAATGAATCCTACAATTATGACGATACTGTAGAGAGTAGGAATGAAGACCTGGCTGAATGACCTTACATTCCTGTTGGTGCATGGTGGGATGCCATCAGATGGGATGTTATAATACGAGGAGAAGTCATTGGCTGTTTAAAACAAAAAACATTGCCTTTGTTATGATGCATTGTAAAATATTTTATTCTTATAAGTGCATCAAGGCTTCAGTTGTCAAAATTGTGCTGCTTTGGTGAAACTGAAAAGGAAATTCCTTAGATTCAGTAATGTCCTCTTTGGGTAACTAGAGAACTCAGGTGACATGGTAATCTACTTTAAACCGGGGGTGGAGTACCTTTTTACAGAGTGAATTTATGCATAAAAAGTTTTAAAGAAAATGAAATCTTAAACAGGTTAGCTTTTATTTAAGATGATTTTGAAATCACAGTTCAGTTAGAGAAAAAAGTGTCTGGTAGAGCGTTCAAGAAACCAGATTCAGTTCCACATAATCAAGAAATGTTAGAAACAGTTTATTAATTACAGTAATGCCCTGCCAGCTTTAACGGTTATGCAAATAGAATAAGGAAACTTATAGTGCACTTACTTGCATTATCTGAGTTTGTCGTATTGTTGAAGTTTGTCATAGCCATCTCTTAGTAGTTCGAAATCTCACTACCAAATAGTGTGCTACTGTATGTGCATTAGACTTCTATCTGATAACAGACTGAGCTACAATTTCCTGAGTTTGCTTTTTTTTCTATTGACGAAATATCTTACCACATCCCCTTAAAAATAAAAAAAAAATGATCTTTGTTATTACAATATAAAGAGGATGGTCTTACATTTTAAGGTTTCTGTGATCCATCAGGAAACACAACTGCACATTCAGCAGTTTAAAAAGCTTGCGGTTGCCCACAGGAACTTAAAATTTTACCAGACATGTCTTCAACAACTAACAGAAAATATCCTCATTTAATAAATGTTTAATAAAATAAAATAGCATGTAAAGTCCTGACAGCGTTATTTGTGACTTCTTTAAAGGCAACACTTAATATTGTATCAAATGGTGCACTTCATTGCTTTTTAGTTAGACGCGTTGCGTAATGCATTTTTGTTGTTGTCATTGTTGTTTTGGAATGTCCATACGTGATAAATGTGTTAATTGAGGTGCACATGTAAAATAAGCATAACCTGTGTAACAATAACAAGGTAGTAAAATTATTAAAAAGCAAAACAGAATCTGCTCAGCAACTGAAAAACAAAGCCAAAGTAAATAAGTGCAAGAACATAATTTTAGAATATTAAATGCACTGCAGTAACAATTGTGTGCTTTTCTAAGCAAATCTGCAGCTCTTTGATTTCCTCTGATAAATGATTGTTTCCATCAGAATCCTGTGGCTAAATGATCTTTGTGGTGGTTGTCTCTGATGACCGTGAGTACACAGAGCTCCTTCTCTCTGACAGTTCACTGACAATGGTTGTGCACTGACCAAAGCAAACAGGAAACCATTCTTTCAGAGTCCTGACGACCAAACGTCTGAATTTCTGCCCCACAAATGCATAGATTATGGGGTTGAGGCAGCAGTGACTGTATGCTATGGTTTCCACCCACTGCATAGCCATGTCCAGGTCCTGATTCCACTCACAGCTTTGCATGTAGCCTTGTAGATGCAGGAACTTCAGGAAGATGACAATGTTGTAGGGTGTCCAGAAGAAGAAGAAAACAGTGACCAAAACCATGATGAGCCTGACAGCTTTGTGTTTCTTCTGAGACTTTATGGTCAATAAGATGGGGATAATTTGCGAGTAGCAAAACACCATCACTGAGAGAGGGATGATCAAGCCAAGGATGTTTAGCTCAATGTACGAGAATGGCTCCCATTGTGTCTCATTCGGATATATCACCCGGCATTTCCATTTATGTGATTCATTCTTCACTTGAGAGAAAATGATGGTTGGCAGAGAGGCTCCCAAGCTAAGTGCCCACATAAACAAGCCTATTGTTATGCTAGCTCTGACAGACCAATATTTGGAGAAGAGAGAGGTATTGGCATGTACAATGACAACATAGCGGTCTACAGTCATGAGAATCATGAAGAAGATACTTCCATAGAAGCCCAGCATATAGAGTGCTGTCACTGCACGGCACATGAAGCTCCCAAAGATCCACTCAGAAAGGGAGGCATAGTGAGCCCAGAAAGGCAAAGAAATAAGGAAGAGGAGATCAGAAAGGGCCAGGTTGAAGAGGCAGACATCTGTCACATTTGATCTGTTGTGGTATTTGATCAAAACACACAGCACCAGGCCATTGCCAATGAACCCTACAATAAAGACGATGCTGTAGAGGGTAGGAAGAAAGACTTGGATGAATTCCTCCAAAATGTTAGTATTGCAGGGTTGGTATTTGGAGTTTTCTGCTAGGCCATCGTAGGACGAGTAGTCCTCACCTGCTGAAAAGAAGAAAAAAACCAAAAAAAACAAAACAAACAAACAAGGCTTCAGTTATAAGTTCATCAAAATTGTGTTGCTGTGCTGATAATGGAAAAAAAAATGTTTGGAAACACTAAATCAATAATGTGCTGTATTATCACACAGGCAGCATGTGTAGCTACATGTATCCACTGTTTTGGTAAGCTACTGGATTCAACATCAGTAGCTCTCAGTTTCATTCCCGGACTTTAGCACTCCAGAGTTTGACCGTCTACCTCTCAACCTGACGCAACCAATCTACAGTATTTGTGCAGTTTTGTATGAGTACAGGGGGTATGAGTTTGCTTAAGTCAACTGGGACTTTTAAAAACCAGAATAACATATCCCAGTGTTTGCCTAGTGCTTGTACCGTATCAGTGTAGAGAGTATTCTCAGTACGCCAGGGTGATGATCGGACTCCCTGGATCATGTCTGAAACGCTGGCCTTCCTTTAATGGCCGAACATGTTGAAATGGAATTGAGGATGTCAATAATGTACGGAGCATGTGGCAATGATTCACGGCCGAGTTCCTGAAAAGTGTACGGGTTGTTGGTTGATGATTGTATGTACAGTTCCCTCACTGCATCTCCTCTGCAAGTTGGTGACAAGTTATTAGATGATTTTCAAAGATCAGGCGTTCTACTCTCACTCACAGGAACGGTGGCGCAGTCATTCAAGGACGTACAGTCTTCTTTAAAATGTTTGCACCAGTCAAATATTTTACTGCTGCCAAGATCTCATCATCGTACTGTGCTTCAGGTCTTCTGTAATTGTAAATCAGTTTTACGCCTTCATTCATCAGAAATTTCATCATGAGTCCAGGTTTAACTTAAACACTCCCCAAGATCTCAAAAAGGTTTTTGTTATAAAACATTTAACCATATTTAAGCTTGAGGAAAAAAAAAAAGTGGTGTCGTTTATATGAAACCTAATAATGAAAAAGTTTTGCAATTGCAATAATAACCCTTAAGTTAAGATAGATTTAACAAATTTGCAATGGGATAAGATAAGTTATACTTACTTGTCTCACTGGAGTTTGTCATATTGTTGGAGAGCGTCATCGCCATGTCTCATTAGTTCCAAAACCGACTGTCAAATAAGGCTATGGACATCAGACGTTAGCGTACCACACTGACCTGCAATTTCCTGAGGAGGATCTTCTTTCCAATGACGAAATGTCAAATTTAAATTCGTGCAGCTCACCAAATAGTACCACTTCTCTTAAAACTAAACAAAATATCTCCTTTTCATAAGAACTTCAACATGAAATACTCATGAAATGATGCCAAGCTCTTTTCCTTTTCTAAAAAAAAAAATGAAGGTCCTGACAGTGTTTTTGTGACCATTTAGTAACACTAAACACTGACTCAAATAGTGCACTTCTTTTTATTATTAGTTAGAAACACTGTGTAATTTAGTTTTCTTGCTGATTAAGAAGAAATTTTTGGACTTGTGTGAATCATAATTTGCTTAAATGTATGGTACCAACTTATTGATTGTGTAACTATTGCAACTGTTAAAGTGCATGAGCTATAAACACATGCTTTGAAAGATAAGGGGAACTTCTCTATCCTGTTCTGACTCAGTATGCAGCATATTTCACATCAATGTTTTTTAGTGATAAGAATGTAAACAAGCAGCAATAGAGAAACGTTTTATCAGCTTAATGACCTAGTCCCTTGTTTATAAATTTAAATTTACCATTTGATGAAAGTATAAGTCTTCAATATCAGGGTCCCCTGTATTAAAGTATCCATACATATTGCAAATAGTCTTCATTTTTAATTGTTAAATAATTCTGTACACCCAAGTAAAATGCAACACATTTGTTACGTGCAGTATCTTGCAAACCCTGCACAAAAAGCACAAAAAAAACTGATGCAAAAAGCAAAAAAAGATGACAAGACAAGTGCAACATAAGTCTGACAGCTTTGTGCTTCTTCTTAAACATTGAGGCTTTTAAGATGGATATTATATGTCTGTTTTTATTCACACATATTATTGAATATTAAATAAAAACCATTATTGAAAGTGAAATGAACATTGAATGTGATCTTCAGCTCAATGTAAAACTGGAAGCCATACAATTTTTTTTAGGACATCCAACAACATCCCTCCAACCCATAGTTCACATGTAAGAAAATGAAACTTTCATTTTTAACAAAGTTTTACTAGTCCCAACAGATGCATGGTTGAAGAAAATGTGGGTTTGGTTAAAGTAAAACCACACCTGGCTGCATAATTCGCATTATTTTTTTGTTCCATTTCATTCTAAAATTTAGTGAATTATTTCAGGACTGTCCTTACGAAACCTCCTAAAAGTCCCTAATACACAGCGTCATGTTCTAACATAGCCTTATGCCCCATAGTTAACTCGTAAATGTTGTGCAGCTACATCACATGGTTGTTCCCATGTCTTGTCGAAAGCTTTCCCGGGAGATAGAGACGCGTATGGATATGATGGTCAGGTCTCCGCAAACTACAGTATATAGTGTATGGGTATGTGCATCACTGTGGGTCACTTTTTAAAAAAATTTTGTTAGCAATGTTCAGAACAGGGATGCTAAAATCAGTTTAAATATATTGAATCGTAGTTCCTTTTGGAAACAGCTGTGTTTTCTGAAAAAACATCTGCTAGTTACGCTAATCAGGAAAAAGTATTTCACTTTGATAAAGAGCCTAAAGAATGGACTTTGCTGGAGAGCCTAAAGAATAGAGCAATTAAAAAAGGCTCCACACTGTCTCTGCATTCTCCACACAAGAATGCAGAGACATACTTGCCCTGATGTGTCCATCAGTCTGAAACAGGTTCAATTGCTAATCATCAGATTACTACAAGTCCATCAGCCTTATTTTTAATGAGTTTTGATGATTTTTTTTTCTTATGGCCTACAGCTGCTTAGTTCCAATCCTGTCCCAATACTTATTACACTGTGTGCATATGGAAATGCTTTTCCTTTTCTATTAAACATAGCTCTGTTTTTTACTGTTGATTTGTTTATTATGCAAATTCATCAAGTGTTGAAGTAATCTTCAGACATGATTATTTCCTGGCCACATTTTTTCCACAAAGCTGGCGGCTTGTGATACAGCATGAGTACTGATGATGTGTTAAAGGGTTTTTGACCTAGTTTTAGTCATTTCAAATCTCCTAAGTTGTTTTATTTGCTTTATGCAGCACAATAATTTGAAAACTGTGAAATGGCAATTTTTTTTTTTTTTTTTTTTTGGCTGGAACGTGCATATTATAGGTGTGAAACCACCCATGTGTTTGTGAGAACCAAAAGAATGCAGATGTCCGCTAATTTTCAGCTTTGGTCATGCTGTATCACAAGCCTTGCTTAAAGGACTCCTCCCTTTTTAAAGCTGTATCTAGGGTACTGCATAACAAGAGTCTTTAAACCATTTTTATTTTCAGGCAATTCTTCACATGTGAACTCTTTTCAACTAAAAAACTTTCACATTTTATAAGTCATTTTATGATTTTCATAGCAAAGCTGAGGTCAAGATGAGGTCTAAGCATGAGAACGGGGAGATAACATTACTACAGGTGCATCTCAATAAATTAAAATATCATAGAAATGATTTATTTCCGTAATTAAATTGAAACCGTGAAACTCATTTGTTCACTACACACAGACTGATATATTTCAAGTGTTTATTATTTTTTTTTATTTGATAATTATGGCTTACAGCTAATAAAAACCCAGAATTCAGTGTAATGAATCTGTATAACATACAAGTTTTACTTTTTGATTTAAATTACGGAAATAAATCAACTTTTTGCTGATATTCTAATTTATTGAGATGCACCTGTTCTTTCTGCAGATGATGATGTTCTCTTGGCTTCATCACAGGATGAAATTGCGTTTGCCCTTAAACAGCTTGCAATGTGATTCAGTTGGTAAGCAAACCAGCAACTTTAATGGAAATGCCTGGGAGGCCATCTTGCTATATGGCCAAGATGACGACTTTCATTTCCCTCTCTCAAAGGCATCTGCTTTGGAGAGGAGAACATGATCACTCTAGTAATATACTCTGAAATCCATGGCCTAAATTAGGGAAATGAGGTACAGCATTTATTATTTCAACACCGTTTGGACACAGCATGATCGTGGCTAAAAATCAGCAAACAGATTGGTCAAGTGCTTTTTTTTTTTGTTTTAGCGGTGGACACTTGTGTATAGTTTTTTTATTTATTTTTTTGATTGTTTGTTTTAACTTTTTAGGCTCTGTGTTTTCACTGTAGTCTTGTCTTGCATCTGTTGTGTCAAAGTTGGATTACTGGTTTGATATCTTGAAATTTCCTGTTTGGTTTCCTGTTTCATTGATTGGTTAGTTATTAGAAGTTTTAATCTGTTTTCACACTGTACCTCGCCTGCCTGTTTCTCTAACCAAAATAGACACTTGTGTATTAACTTTCACAAACACATGGGTGGTTGATTTTCCGGTGTTGAAAATGTGCAATATTAGATTTATTTTAACATGTAAAATTAGTTTCACAACTATACCAAAGCATAAAATGTATTCCTCTACTCTTCTACAGTGTACATACCTGGTCTGATCTAGAGAAGTCTTTACTTATTAATTGGATATTTAGTGACACTTTCATGGTGTTATATGATTGAAATTCACCAAAAAAATAGCAGTTTTAAATTGTATATTTATAATTTATGGGAAGTAAAGCTACTATATATTGCCAAAAGTTTTTCTGCCTACACATTCATATAAACTTCAGTAACATTACATTTTTAATCCATAGGGCTTACTTAGATGTTGGCTTCAACTCTTCTGGGAAGGCTTTCCACAAGGTTTGTTTATGGGAATTTTTGAGCATTCGCATTCTTCCAGAAGCACATTTGTGAGGTCAGACACTGATGGATGAAAAGACCTGGCTTGCAGTCTCTCTTCTAATTCACAAAAAGGTGTTGCATCAGGTTGAGGTCAGGACTAGTGTGCAGACCAGTCAAGTTCTTCCACTCTAAACTCTGCTCACCATGTCTTTATGGATCTTGCTTTGTGCATGGGTGCACAGTCATGTTGAAACTGGTGTGGGGTTGTTTTTCAGGAGTACTTCCGAAGAAAGGAACTCTTCAGTGTATTCATATATATAACATTTTTGGACAATTTCATGCTCTCAACTTTGTGGGAACAGTTTGTCTATGGCCCCTTCCTGTTCCAACATGACTGCGCACCAGAGAATAAAGCAAGGTCCATAAACCTTGCTGACCTCAACCAGATAGAACACCTTTGAGATGAATTAAAGCGCGTCTGCAAGCGAGGCCTTCTCGCCCCCTATCAGTGCCTGGTCTCACAAATGTGCTTCTAGAGGAATGGACAACAATTCCCATAAGCACACTCCTAGAAGAGTTGAAGCTGTTATATCTGCAAAGTGTGGGCCAACATCATATTTATTTATTTATTTATTTATTTACTCTGTACATTTAAAGTAAATGTTCTACTCCATGGGCAACTTGTAATACAATGGAATTACACTGGTTGGTGAGAAAAGTGATTATTGACATGAATCAAGCAAAGAAAACATTAAAATTACTGAAATTGCCTTAAGAACTATTCAATGCTTTATGAAAAGCTAAAAGGATAGTGCAGAACCATGAACTTCACACAGGACATAGGAGATGTGGTCAGAAAAAAAAATATGAATAAGTGTGAATTATAAAAAAAAAAAAAAAAAACGGCAATAGTTTAGATGTCCAATACCGATAACACTTGTCCTTGTAAAATTGCTCCAATAATACCCTACAAATACCATTTTAAGTCAGAGCAGGTGCACATCACTACACAAATTGCCTCTCATCCCCCTTGTGTCAAGGTATCATCAGTGTTGACAACTTTGAAAAGAGACAGAGGTGAAACTGAACACAAAAAATAATAAAAATAAAAACAACAAAAAAAGTCTAAATCAAATTAAAGTAAGTCTTTTAAGGTAATGTTTGCTTGCCAGTCACATCCAGAACTCTGACAACAGTGGCAAAAGTGAGATTGAAATACAGCATTTTTGGATTTTGATAATTACAAAAGGAGAACAGTGTTATAACCTTTAGCTCAAAAAGTATCACAAGTGCAAAAGAAAAATGAGGCAATTTCCTGCCAAACAGAAGATGTTTACTGTTAATTATAACAATCAGGAATGTTAGAGTGCTTGGCTGATCCAATAAACACAATTGCATGTGAATTAAAAAATATTAATAATAATTTGTTCGCATTATGCTTTGGGACAATACAAAGTACTGGTGTTGGTACTCGGTACTGGCAAGTACCCAGATGGAAGTACTCATATTTTGTCTGAGTAATATCGGTGTATCCTTAGACAATAGAGATCAGAGCTAATAGTGAAAGTAAGAGCATTTCCATAAACACACAACAATGTGATCAAAACTCACAGAAAAGGAATAAAACTGTGTGAGAATAATAAATTTTTTTTTTTAAGGAAGGCTAATAAGGGAAATAAAAGATTTCAGTTTGCTAGGAAGCACAAAGATTGGACTTTGGACCAATGGGAACATGTCATACTGTATGCTTTTTTTTTCTTGGTAAGCAACTTACCAACTTACCACTTACAGCTTAAGTGATCTCCGAGGACTCTGATTCATGATTTTTTTTTTTTTTTTCACAATTCTTCCACGAAGTGGACAGTTTAGCAATATCCTTCCAGGGTTTATGAATATATTAAACAATGCTTAACATATTTCCAGTCATTTTAGCAAACTGCTTTTGAAATTTTAATAAATTCCTCTTTTACTCTCTGAAACACAGTGCCCACTTGTCCATGGACACAGGATACATTTTCTGACAGGGTTGGTTTTAAAATTGAGAAGGACACACTGCATCTGGGTCAAAATAACAGCTGAAATATATTAATCTCTACAGTACATCAATCAATCAATCAATCAATTAATCGCTTTTTAGTATTTTAATATTTTAAATTAAAATTTAATTGAAGCAGTGTATTATTTTTCAGACGTTAACCTTAAAAAAAAACAAGTACTATAAACAGTATTAGGATGTTTACAGTGAAGCACACACATGCTAACTATTTCCATGAACAAATGATAAAAAAACAACCCACTTCCCGAATATACTTGATTCTGTCAGATTATCAGTGTTATAAGCAACTTTTTCTGCGCAGTGAAAGTTCCACCACAAGTACAAGTAATAGCACGTTGCAGTGTCTTGTACAGCTGTACAGTACACCGTACTTCAGGGTAATTTTTCACTGACACATTTCAGTAACATGCTGCAGTGCCCTCTAGGGGGAAGCTAAAAATGTTGCCTCTTTTTAGTACTTTAATCAGGCCCAGGGGTTTCGAGATATCAACTGCCCTACAGAGTTTGGAGTCCAAATGTAAACAGAAATAATTTAACTACTCCCTTTTCTCTGGAGCATCTGCGAGCTACTTGTGAAAAAAAAAAAAGGATTCTCCTGTACAGTAACTTTCCAGAACTTGAGTTTGGATGTATATTCATTTTAAATCCACAGAGAAACAAAACTCTTTGCGATCTGCTTTTATTTAAAAAAATGTATGATAAAACACCGCCTGTTCATTTATTATTATTATTATTATTATTATTATTATTATTATTATTATTATTATTATTATTATTATTATTATTATTATTATTTCTTTTTTGAACAACATGTTTTTTTATTATTATTATTATTTCCTACTTCCAGTGGGATACTGGCTGTAGAAACATTTTTACTTATCCCATCATTACTAAATGTCTCATTTATTCTAAGCATTAAGTGTGCAAATACTGCTTTGAATCCTTTTGAAGTTCTATGTCTATATATAATCTCCATATAAAATAAAATATTTGGGCTCCATATACCTAACGTCAAATATATGACAATAATACTTTTACATCTTATCGAGATTTAATAGCATTTGATATAATGTGATTACATATTTAAAATGTTAGATCCAGTAGAATACACTCATCGGCTACTTCATTAGGCACATCTTGCTATTACTGGGTTGGACCCCCACTTTACATTCAGAACTGCATTTATTTTTTGCATGAAATCAACAAGGTAGGTAAAACATTTCTTAGAGATTTTTGACCATATTGACATGATAGCATGACGCAATTGCTGCAGGTTTGTCAGGTACATAGCCGTGATGTGAGTGTTCAGTTCCAACACATCCCAAAGGTTCTCTATTGTATTGGGATCTGGTGAGTGTGGAGGCCAGTAAAGTATAGTGACCTGATTGATATGTTAAAGAAACCAGAATGAGATGATTTTAGCTTTGTAACATGGCGTGTTATTCCGTGGTCATAAAGGGATAGGCATGGACAGGTAGGCTGTGGAGGTTAAACAATGCTGCTGCATATCAATTTCAAGGTTGGATGTTTTGTGCATTCAGAGATGGTCTTAAACATATTTTGTTAATAATGAGATGTTGCTTGAGTTACTGTTGCCTTTCTATCAGCTCGAACTAGTCTGACTGTTCTCCCCTGACCTCTGGCATCAACAAGGCATTTTCACTCAGAGAACTGCAACTCACTGGATTTTTTTTCCCTTTTTAGATCACCTTTTTCAAACCTTAGAAATGGTTGTGTGTGTGTATATATATATATATATATATATATATATATATATATATATATAAAACTAAAAGAAAAATTCAATCAAACCAAAATATTTGTAAAATGTGCAACTAAAAAAAGGGGAATTTTGGCTAGACAATCTTTGTGCTGGAAATAACTGATGAGCGTGATGACATAGAGCTCCTCCTCTCAGACAACTCACTGACGATCGTTGTGCACTGACCAAAGCAAACAGGAAACCACTGTTTTAGCACCTTGAGAACCAGTGTTCTGAATTTTTGCCCCACAAAGGCATAGATAATGGGGTTCAGGCAGCAGTGACTGAACGCTATCGTTTCCACCCACTGTGTAGCCATGTGTAGGTCCTGCTCCCACTCACAGCTGGTCATGTAGCCCATATGACGCAGAAACTTTAAGAAGATGACAATGTTGTAAGGTGTCCAGAAGAGAAAAAAAACTGTAACCAAAACCAGGATGAGTCTGACAGCTTTGTGTCTCTTCTGAGACTTCAAAGCCATTAAAACAGGAATGATACGTGAGTAGCAGAACACCATTACTGATATTGGAAAGATCAAGCCAAAGATGTTCAGTTCAATGTAAGAGAATAACTTCCACTTTGTCCCTTCTGGATATTCCTCAGTGCAGATTGATACATCTGATTCATTCTTCACTTGTGAAAAAATGATGTTCGGGAGACAGGCTGCAAGGCTAAGCACCCACATAAACAAAGCCAGAACTATGCTAGCTCTGACAGAACGGTGCTTAGAAAAGAGTGAGGATTGGACATGTACAATGACGGCATAGCGGTCCAAGGTCATGAGGATCATAAAAAAGATACTTCCATAGAATCCCAGCATGTAAAGCGCTGTCACTGCATGGCACATGAAGCTCCCAAAGATCCATTCGGATATAGCGGAATAGTGGGCCCAGAAAGGCAATGAGGTGAGGAAGAGTAGGTCTGAAAGAGCCAGGTTGAAAAGGCAGACGTCTGTTACGTTTGACTTTTTGCGATACTTGACCAGGACACACAGGACCAAGCCATTTCCAACAAATCCCACAATGAAGACAATGCTGTATAGGGTAGGGAGGAAGACTTGGTTGAAATCCCTTACATTGTTGTTATTGCAGACTTGGGAGATGTCTTCTACGTTATAATATTCGTCATAGTCTTCAGCTGTTTGAAAAAAAAAAAGGATTGGCTTTAGTTATTACGGATTTCAACTCTGGTCCTGGATAACCACTGCCCTGAACATTTTAATGTGTTTTCAGCTCCCAACACACCTGATTTAACTAATCAACAGCCTTTCTTAATTGAAGTCGGTGTGGTAGAGCAGGGAAATATTAAAATGCAGGGCAGTGGTCTGCCAAAAATAAGGTTGCGAACCAATGCACTACACAATGTACCAAAAGTAATGCAGCAGTGGTCGTAGCTTATATTAAATGACATACGTGGTTCAAGTTGCAGCATTTGGTAAAGTAACCATTCACAAGTACTGCTCTACATAGTCTTCATCACAAGTGAGACATTTGCACCATTGTTGAATCTGACTTTTGAATTATCTTTGTTGCAGTTAATGGACTCGCACTACACTGCCAAGTGTTTACTGAGGTGGCACCATTGATAAGAGCAAGGTGCACAGATGGATGAGGACATTTAAAGAAGGGGAAATGAGCATTAAAGAAAAACCACACACTGGGACACCTTCAAATGCAACAACGAGGATTTGCGAAAAGGATTTGAGAGTTGGGTTCAACAGTACAAAAGCATCACTTGTGATGGAGACTAGGTTTTGTACAATCTTTCTATAGAGAAAGAGTTACTCTACCAACATATGCAATTTAAATAAAAGAGTTATGCACGCATTACTTTCAATACAGACCTCATTTTGTAAAATCATCAACAACATTTCAGTCTCTTTAGGTCAGAAATTGTAGTACTGTGCTGGATCGCCATCTATTGGAAGCTTTTAATAACATCTTTTATTTAAATAATCTTTTTTAGACTTTGTGAAAAGTACTAGAAAATTTAGTAATACGAGTTATAACTAAAGGATACAAATTGGATACAAATTGAAATGATGCTAAATGGAAGTATTCCACCTACTTGACATGTTGTTGTGCATCGTAGTCTTGTCTCCTCAGTTCCAGACTAACTGAGAAAGCAGGCCGTGGAAGCTGCTTTATGACTGTGACTAGGCTGAGCTGCGATTTCCTGTGGTGGGGCTTCTGCCTACTGACAAAAAAAGTTACTTTTTAACATCATGCTTTTCAGAATAAAACAGAACCCTTAAAATATAGCAACATAAAATAAAACATACCTTCAGTAATTATGATCCAGAAATAAAACCTAAACTGCCTAAATTTATTAATAGGCTTTTTATTAGACTTTTATGTAAAAATCTAATAAAAATATTAGACTATTTTTTTTTCTAATGGGAACACTAATAGTAATAATGACAAATTGCTTTGGCCTCACCCTCGATGCTTTAGGATTGATAATTACAACTTTTTTAAAATTACATATTTTCTCATAATTTTTATACGCAAATCCATATTGTTCACACAAAGCTGCTTTGTAAAAATGACCATTGTTGAAAGTCGCATGTACCTTTTATGAAAAGCATTTTTTTAAATGAGCATTAAATTATTAAATCAGCAAATAAGTGCATAGAAAGCAGGATTCTGTGCAGGAAAGTGCAACACTTCGTCTAATGATTTCCTCTCAGGCCCAGGAGAATAAACATATTCTAAGAATGGACCTTTTTAGGATGATATTTTTAAGTAATAAGTGCAAAGTGAAATTGTGTCATTTATAAAAATGCAATGTAATTCTCAATGTTGCATCAAATTACTTATCATTATTTAAGTGTAATCAAATATAATGCATTAAGTATCATGAAAATTAAAATGTTACATTTATCACACATTTGCCTTAAAAACTATCAACACCAGACAAATTGCTCAATGATTATTTAATATAATATATAATTTTCACAACTTTGCTTTTGTGCCGTAGGACACTTTAGCATTATGCTGCAGTGCCACCTACTGGAACTAGTTATAGTTTTAACTGACTATAAAATCCCTTTTGTCATAAACCTTGCACAAAAAAAGTTTTTAATGTATAGCAAATGTAAACTTGAATGTAAAATGAATTCTGTAAATGACTGTTAGTGGGATGTTGGAAGGTATCTGCTCGTTACACAAAGAGACTATATCATCACTTTATCAAGTCTTACCACCTCACAGATTTGTGGTTCGGTTCGTGAGCTTCTGAGAATTGCTCTTTCACTAACTTCTGTACAGTGGCACTAATGTAATGTATGATAGTATGTTGAATCTGCTTCCTCAAGTGGATATCTATTATTCTTTGGTTTCATGTTTATATTCTGTTTATTAAACAGTTTATAAGACAAAGAGTTTTATGCTCTTAAAGGAGACAGTGTAAATGTTGACAGTTTGGACATAGTGCTTTGTGTCGGTGTCAATTATCTTTATCATGTGGTCATGAGTAAAGGTATTCCATGGGTAAAGGTATTCACCAGTAAAAGAAAGTAATACAAGGTGTCTAGGTGAATAAAAATAACATACAATTTGAAAAAAAAAAATTTACACCCACTTCAGTGGTAATTTATTACTTTTTGTTAGAGCAAAAACATTATGGAAATGCACTGCAAGCCCACAAATATACAAAAATCAAATCAAATGCTAAGAAAGAAATGCTGCAAAAGAGATTTACTTCTACTGAAGTGCTCCATGTCTTGATTGGACTAGTGGCTACTTGGACCAGGATGTAACAATAAATGAGATGTCAATCAGTATTTCTAAGACGTAAATACACAAAATTAACCACTTGTTTTGACGTTATAAGAACCATATGATTGTTGTAAAGAAAACATGATTTAAAATATTAAAACAATAAGAACAATAAGAAAATATATTCTTAAAATCAATGAAATAATATATCTAACAAATAAAGCAAATTAAATGCCAGTTAAAAAATAAGTTAAATTAACATCTTAATATATTCTTTAATTAACTTAAACATGGAAAATCATATCAATTTCAGAAGAGATCATTACTCACAGAACTAAAGCAAATTACTCATGGAACTAAAATCAAACACAAAATGTCAGAAACGTGTCATTTCAGCTACCTAGCAGCAAAGAAAAGGAGGATATTACTCCACTTCAGATAATTTCTTTATTGTTTAGAAATACAACTCAATAAAATAAAACACTAAAATGAGATGATGTGTGGTATTGACTCGAGAAATAAGATCTTAATACAACTACGGTAACACCAGGAGTAAAATGAAAATGAAGAAATGATTAACATCAAAGTCTTAACTCTGTCGGAAAGATGTTCATGTTTATTATAAAACATTTACGCTTTACTCCTACACTCAGCCTAAGAATTTCAGAATAACTTAGACCTTTTTATCGCAGTCTAACATCTTAAAATGTGTCACCACAATTAACCACAGTGAGCTGTACCACGTTTATTCATTCAGTTTGAATTAAAAATTATCTTTCTGCCATTTTCAATACAATTCAACCCTTTAATAAAGATATCATCATAAACAGAGCAAATAAAGTAGGGGAAGTTATTGTTTGGGGAAAAAAATGCTATACTCAAAAATCTTCATGATGACCAGACAATCAAGAGTATTACAAACTTTTTCTCTCTAATACCATTGAAAGATTCAAAACTGAACTAAGGATTTATCAATCAATCTTGTGGTAAGAATGAAAAATGTTTAACAGACAATCACATTGTTCAGTTTCATTCATATTTAATGGCAGTCTTTGGAAACCAAGTCTTGATTCCTCTAAAACTTTTTTATTTTATTCAAAAACAAGGAAGGCTGTGTGAAAATATTATTTGAAAGGCTTTGAATTTAAATTTAAACCCAAAAATAAATAAATAAAGTACCAGAGCAAAGGGTGGAAGTGTCCATACCAAAAGAAAGCCTTTAATTAAATAAAAGAATATGACCATGAATTATTTATTAGTCAAAAAGAAGGAGCTACAAAAAGTAAAAAAAAAAAAAAATCATTCAGAAAAACTTGAATATTTTAAGGAGTGATGGTACATGTAAGGAGATTTTTAAAGACCTACCTTTCTTTAGCTTTAGATGAGTGCCTTAACCCTTAGGAGTCTGAGGGTGTTTTGGAGCCCTGAAGAGATTCTGACGTGTCCTGGCATTTGTGTATTTTTCTGTTACTTATAAACATGTTAAATGTCTAAAGTCTGATATCATTTTATTCATTTTTGAAAACAACAACAAAAAAACAACTTACTGAAATAAGACCACAAAACACAGTCATGACATTTGTGCACAAGACTTTTGTGACCTGGATCTTATAATGTAGAGGTTTTACTTCACAAAATGATGTGACAATCATCTCCCTTACTCATTTACAGAAAACAATACATTCGTTTAATTTTCTAAGACACTTTTTGTTTAGAAAGACCGTATGCGATGCGGCGTGAATGATCATGAAAAATGCTGTAATTCACACCAGAGAAGACAAAGACCTCACACCAGTGAAGACAAATTTACCTTTTGACACCAGAGAAGCAGTGTCCCTTGGGGCGTGGCTCTGCAGCAGGTGTGCTGTGGTGTCTGGCACCAGTATATAAAAGCAGATTTGAGGCTGTGGGTTGCCAGGACGGGGACACCTTGAATTGAAACTGTTGGTTTGGCGCATCCTATAAATACTTGCTGGTATTATGGCCAGGTCAAGATTGAACTCTTTGCTTGCTAGGCACAGACAAAGGTGTGCTGATGACTTTCTATTGTGCCCAGCATTGACTTTCAGTGATTGGTGCTTTAGTGGCCTTTCTGTAGGATTGGACCAGACAGGCCCCATGGAGGACCAGCCTTGGGTGGCCATGATCCTGTCACCAGTTCACTTGTATAGTTATAGTTATAGTTAGATTAATGTTATTAATAATGGGAGGGCATGTCCACTGGGCAGGTTGTTGGTTTGTAATCCAGTCATGTCTGCTTCAGTCAAAAGGGATACGCTCTTTATTGGCATCTACAATAATTACTGCTAAAGTAGGGCAGAACATTCTGTTCCAAAATAAAAAAAAGGCTAAAAAAAAAACCAACTCTAAATTAACATTGTTTATAAGGCCCCAACTTTAACTTGAGAGCTTCTCTCAGCCCTGGAGTTTACCAGCACTTCCCAGGGTAATGGCAGTAACAGGCACAGACAGCCTTCTGGCCATGGTCTATATCAACTGCCTTCAGATAGGTAAATGTATTTGGTTACCTTCCACATTTGCTTTAGCACCACCCATACATCTCTCTATCTTCGGCAACATGGACATTTGTGTTCCTAACCATTTCTATCGAAAGCACCTACTTCATAAGAGAGCTCTCGAGTAGGAGGGAGCTCAGCTTGTTCAATATGTTTGTTGCAAGATCTTTTAATGTGTGTATTTGTATTAAGTCTGGCTTCAGTGACATTACATATTTACAAGAACATAATTAATTGGATGGTTTGAGTTGGTTGTTAGATTTATTGTACATTTAGGCATTTGGCAGACACTCTTATCCAGAGCGACTTACTTTTTTTTTTTTTATCTCATTACACATCTGAGCAGTTGAGGGTTAAGGGCCTTGCTCAAGGGCCCAACAGTGGCAACTTGGTGGTTGTGGGGTTTGAACCTGGGATCTTCCGAACCGTAGGCCAATGCCTTAACCACTGAGCTACCCCTAGCTTCAGTCATATTGTGCTTCATTTGAGTTGCTTACCAGCGGAAAACATTTAAATGCAATAATGTATATGCAACAAAATAAAGTGGAGTATGCTTGTATATGCACATGCATGTTCCTAGTTCTGTGTGTAACTACTACATCCAATACTGATTCAATGGGCACAGTTAAATTCATTTATTATAGTAAATGTGTTTGATTTTATTCAAAAATGGAAAGATTTTCTTATTAATCATCTTGATTGCAAGTTGTTCTTAATTGTGTATCTAAACTGATAAAAAGTTTTATTTTACTTTACACCAGTGAATATAAATGTAAATGGATTAAATAGGACTCAGGATATGATGTTACAAACACATGGTTTTTCTAAGAATTTACTGCCTAAAGTATTTTTAAAGTTCATAGGAAATGATTAAGCTGACCAAATAAAATGGTACAGAGTAGAGTGATAGGTCAAACTCTTCAAAAAGCAACCGTCATACTTGAAATCATGCATACAGTACATGACATATCATGCAACAGAGACAACATATACACAATACCTGTGCAAGTAGTTTAAAAAATACAAGAAAATATTTAGTCTTGATAAAATTTAATAATGTTTAATAAAAATCTGCTTACATAGCATATGAGATTGCACTATTTAGATTCAGTAGAATATATTTCTAATATTGGCTCACACTGCAAAAATAACACAACAAAATAGAAAATTATATATAAAAAGTATAAAAAAAAAACTATATATAAATCACATCGACTGATAAAGTAAAAAATGTACATGAAAATAAAACGTCTCCTTATTAATGAATGAAATCAAACTAAAATGTGAAATTAAACATTGTTTATAAATGTAAATGCATGTTTTAAAACAATAACAGTTGCAATATTTAAAAATCGTTTCATGAGTAAACAAGATTTTGACTGCAGCAGTTTTGCCCACTTTTGGCTAGACAATCTTTGTGCTGGAAATCACTGATGAACGTGAGGAAACGGAGCCCCTCCTCTCAGAGAACTCACTGACGATCGTTGTGCATCGACCAAAGCAAACAGGAAACCACTGCTTTAGCACCTTGAGAACCAGCGTTCTAAATTTTTGCCCCACAAAGGCATAGATAATGGGGTTCAGGCAGCAGTGACTGAACGCTATCGTTTCCACCCACTGTGTAGCCATGTGCAGGTCCTGCTCCCACTCACAGCTGGTCATGTAGCCCATATGACGCAGAAACTTTAGGAAGATGACGATGTTGTAAGGTGTCCAAAAGAGAAAAAAAACTGTAACCAAAACCAGGATGAGTCTGACAGCTTTGTGTCTCTTCTGAGACTTCAAAGCCATTAAAACAGGAATGATATGAGAGTAGCAGAACACCATTACTGATATTGGAAAGATCAAGCCAAGGATGTTCAGTTCAATGTAAGAGAATAACTTCCATTTTGTGCCTTCAGGATATTCCTCAGTGCAGATTAATACATTTGATTCATTCTTCACTTGTGAAAAAATGATCATTGGGAGAGAGGCTGCAAGACTAAGCACCCACATAAGCAAAGCCAGAACTATGCTAGCTCTGACAGAACGGTGCTTGGAGAAGAGCGAGGTATGGGCATGAACAATAACGGCATAGCGGTCCAAGGTCATGAGGATCATAAAGAAGATGCTGCCATAGAATCCCAGCATGTAGAAGGCTGTCACTGCATGGCACATGAAGCTCCCGAAGGTCCATTGAGCTATGGCAGCATAGTGAGCCCAGAAAGGCAATGAGGAAAGGAAGAGAAGGTCTGAAAGAGCCAAGTTAAAGAGGCAGACATCTGTCACATTTGATCTGTTGCGATACTTGACCAGGACACACAGGACCAAGCCATTACCAATGAACCCCACAATGAAGACAATGCTGAAGAAGGAAGGGAGGAAGACTTGGCTGAAATCCCTTACATTGTTGTAATTGCAGACTTGCGAGATGCCACCTTTTAATTCATCATAGTAATCAGAATAGTTCAAGTCTGTTTATAAAACAAATAACGATTTCATTAACCACAAAAATTGCAATGCAACAATAAATACTAAAAGGGCTATTTTTTGTATATTACTTTTTTGTGCAGTAAATGCTATTGTTTAGACAGACACTGACAAGTTATAGTCAGTTGCTAAAATTAACAATGATGCAAAACCGAAACGTTCATCCTACCTGTCATACTGTGTTGTACTGTGGTTTCCATGTCTCCTCAGTCCAAGTGTGACTAAGAAAGCAGGCAGCTGCATGACTAGGCTGAGCTGCGATTTCCTGGGGAGGTGCTTCTGTCTGTTCACAGAAAATTTATGTTAACCACATGTGTTTCAGAACAAAACAAAACCCACTATATTTAAAATATACTTATATTCAAAAAGGATTTAAAATCATTATGTAAAAACGTTCGTGTTGTAATCTACATTTAAAAACTAAACATGAATTAAGGACAAAATGTCTCACCAGAACTCTTAATAAAAAACACTTTTTCTTAAATATTCAATTACTTAATCATTAGTTAAAAATAAGATCATCGAATGTCCAACAATTTACCTAAAGGCTGAGTGTTTCAAGTAATCAGTGTATAATGTAATTACATTTTCAACAAGATTTCATCATATTAATGATTATTTATACAGTGAAAAAAAAGGACAGTATTACAGTGCAAAGTGATAAATTGTGTAAAGTTAGTATTTAATGCTAATGTCATAAAATCATAAATTTGTTTTGAACTATAGAAAGCCAAAATCTAAAATACAGAATGAACTTGTGTTGAAAGTCACCAGGCAAATTTGACAAATTATTATAATTTTCCAAGGTTTTCTTTTTTACTTAAAAGAGAATTAAGCATAAAGAATATTGTACTGTAATTTAATTCTTTAGCACTGTATAGTAGTGCCACCTGCTGATAAATTGATGAACTGACATCTTAAGTTAAGTATCTCAAGTATCAGAGTCTTGAATGTTCTTGGGAATAACTGCAGTGGGTTCCAAGTCATTTACTTATAAGCATTATAAAATGCTTAAAAGGTTTGTATCATTCAAATGTTTTCCATCATCATATTGTGCTTGAAGTCTTATGTAAATATCACTCGGTTTTACTCCTTCTTTTACAAGAAGATTTATCAAGTCAACCAAGTCCTGGTTTGACTTGAACGCCCCTCATAGATTGCAGATCCTTTTTTAAATGTACCAGAGTGCAGCAGAGCCAAATACATAAGTATCCAGAAAGACATAGTATTTCATAAATCAAACCTCTGGATGACCCAGCAAAAAAAAGGAGCTCCAACAATTGAGCAGGTAAAAAAATAAATAAATAAAATGACAGGCCGAATGAACTTGTCTACCTTTTTAAATCTTTCTCGGTATATAGTCTGGATCAGGAGCTTTTTTAGTTATTACTCTTCAGTATATTGTATATTTCCAATAGATGAATTCAAGGGGAAGTATGAGACACTGCGAATGTCTTATTTATAATATTTTTAATTATAGTCTACTGATTGGAAGGTATAATACTTTACTGATTGGAAGGTTGAGCATTTCCAAGCTGATGCTGTTGAGCTCTTGAGCGAGACCCCTTAACCTTATCTTTATTCTCCATTCGTTTTTTTAGATTAAGGTTAAAATAATAAAGAACCCAAATAAAATCCTAGTTTGTTATGAACTATGAGAATGACACAAATATTAATTTTAACAAATTCTGCTGCTCCCTTGTTTTTAGATCTTTTTGTGAGATCTTACTGTGGTATACTGAAGTATAATTACAAACATTTCATAAATATTCATAATTAAATCAACATCATCAAATGTTTTCAATTAAAAATAATATTCATAAAGTCAATATTTCTTTTCATCTGCAATTAGCCAGGGCTTGTTGTCAATCAACTTCTGGGCCACATACAGTACTAACTGATGGAAGCCTATTTTTGCATGAAGTCTTAAGGAGTCTTATGAAGCTCGGAGTTTATCAGAATTTGTGGGTTTTTGTTTGTCCACCCACCTCTTGAAGATTGACCACAAGTTCTCAATGGGATTAAGGTCTGAGAAATTTTCATGCCATGGATCAAAATGTTGGGAGAAGTTGTTTTTGGTGGATGTTTTTGTACTTTTCTTAATTCATGGCTGTTTTCTTAGACATTCTTGTGAGTGAGCTACAGTAGCTCCCTTTGCTGAGAAGCAACCCTACACATCCTTTAGGGTTGCTCAGGATGATTTACTCTTGGCATTACACAGGACTGGTGGTCCAATTTTGAAATGCTAAGCAACTTAGAACTGTTCCTTATATTTGAGGACATTCTTATTAGACCATTTTCACTCTCACTCACTCACTCATCTTCTATAGCACTTTATCCTGCATGCTGGGTCGCGGGGACCTGGAGCCTATCCCAGGAGGCTTAGGGCACGAGGCAGGGTACACCCTGGTCAGGGTGGCAATCCTTCACAGGGCATATACACATACACACACTCACACACTACTGGCAATTTGGGAACACCAATAAGCCTAACCTGCATATCTTTGGACTGTGGAAGGAAACCAGAGTACCTGGAGGAAACCCACCAAGCACAGGGAGAACATGCAAACTCCATGCACACAGAGACGGGAATCCAACCTGGCCGGGAATCAAACTGGATGTTCAATGCGACAGTGCTAACCACTACACCACCGTGCCGAAAGACCATTTTCATTGTATTTTAATTGCAGTGTCACCTAAGGGGAAAATGTGCCACTAGGGGGCAGCAACGACATGTATATGTTAGATGGACAGGAACAATAAAAGCTTGTCCAAGAACTTATAACAACAATCAATGCATATACATTTACCACATGTTTTTTTTTTTTTTTTACAATTCCTATATATATATATATATATATATATAATTCTTTAGGAAAAGCTCATGGTTTGCTTAGTTCATACTGTATGCAAACCTTTTAAAATCTTTCTCGGTATATAATCAGGATCAGGCAGCAACATTATTGGTTGTATGGAATTGCACTCATTATACTGTATATTGTAAGGATTTTACAAGTTTTTTTAATGGTTTATAGCCGTTTAATTTACATTAACCAAGGATTAACAAAGTCGTAAATGGCACCACCATATACACCCCCCCCCCCCCCACACACACACACACCATATACAGGATAAAGCTTTATAGACGATGAGTGAGAGTGAGTAAGTTCTGATGGAAATAAACCATTATTATTACAACATAAATCTTTAAATAAGACAGTTCTGAGCTGTACAAAACATGTTTATGATCCGTATTTGTTACAAGCGTGTAAACCCTGGATTTTGACAGGAATAAACTGTTTTTATAACAACATAAACAGTTAATTATACAGTTACAAACCCTAAAAAAATAATTAAAACCTGTAAAATATACAGTATAATGAGTGCAATCCCATACAACCAAAAGCATTGCTACCGTATTTTTTACAGTAAATTTCTGGCAACCACAGCTGCCGTTTTTTTTTTACCATAAAAATAATATATATATATATATATATATATATATATATATATATATATATATATATATATATATTTTTTACAGTGCAATAACGGTGCTACCGTATTTTTTACGGTAGAATTCTGCCAACGACAGCTGCAGGGTTTTTACCGTAAAATTTACAATTTATTTTTTACAGTGTATAGCAGAGTAAGGCCTAACCTGAACAGGGTTATCAGGGAAGCAACTGGACCCAAGATGTATGTGGAAAGGCATTCAATCCATCACTGACTAAGACCCAGAAACACAGACTTTCCCACCCAGCAGGGGCATTCCTCCCAGGAGAGCTGAATTTTTGAGCCATCTTAAAGTGGGCCTAACACCAGTGCTGGGCTCCCACCAGTCTGCCTACCAGGCACCCAGGATGACAAAGAATGCCACTTCTACTGCACTTCATCTAATCGCATACTGAACATTGGCATCCCACATGGTTCTGTGCTGAGTCCATTAATTTTTATCATGACTGTGTGCATAACTCCGACATGTGTATGCTTTGCTCACGGAGTACCTGTACTGTGCAATAACAATAAAGTTGCATCTATTTCAGTTGTAATAACTTTTAACAATTAGGTCCTTGGATGTGCAGTCACTAGTTTAAAGGGAGAAGAGCAGTAGGGAGAGGACATATATCTGGGGAGCACCAGTGCTAACTGCCTGTATAGTATGAGGTACAGTAGTTTAAAAAGCTTTGTTTATTTTATAAGCTCTGTTTATTTTACAGTATTCAGTGAAATTTTCTACTGACAGTCTGACCCCCGGGGATGAATTCTCAATGCTCAATGGTGGAGAAGTTGAGGCGAATGTTGAAAAAGACAATGAGCATGTGTAACAGGTTACTACTAAGGTGCTTCCACTTGCTTTAATTTTTTACATGTGTATGGCATTTTAATAAATATCAACCTGCACTCTCTGTTCATTGGCTGGAGCCATGTTTGAAATTGGTTCTGTAAAATTTGGTAATATTCACACCAGGCAAGAGAGTGGCTATAGTGGGTAAGTGCTCTTGATTTTTTATTTTTTTTTGCTCTTTTTTATATTTTGATGATGCATTTTTCTTCTTTTTTGTAAAAAGATATTGTAATGGTAAATTGCAGGACGTCATGTAAGAATAGTGTGAAATTGACCACTTGATTTGAATATCCTTTAGCAGGTACATGTTCTACTATATATTATTGTAATTTGCAAACTGTGTTGTATATTTGCTTTTAAAAAAGTTTAAAGGTTAATATTATAATAGTTATAATAGAGATATGTACCGAGGGTGATGAAAACCTTTCACACAAGGAGCAGTAGGCTTTTGGAATAAAGAACCGTGTTTCATCGCTGACATCAACATTTTTGGACAACAACAGCTGTTGTAGATAAAATTTTGAAGAATATGTAATTAAATGAAAAAATTTCTGAAGACTATTTAACAAAAAAGGAGGCATTTTTGATGACTGAGGTTAACAAAAATTTTATTGTGGACTGTAGACTGTAATTTGCACGAATACATTTTAATTAGACTTTAGAATTGGAAACTGGGATATATTTGCACATTTTATTTTCTCTGAAAGTCTTATTCGTAAGTTTTGAGACAACACTTTTTTTCAAAACGGGGGAACGTTTTATTTTATAATTTTTTTTTTTTTTTAGTGGGGATTGATCATATGGGATGAATCTTAGCAATGTTTGAGCATATCTTAGAGAATGGGCCTACTCTACCTGTGAAGTGTGTGGAGATGATGGCCACACCATCCATCTTCACTGCAGAGCAAATCATATGTGGTTTCTTTGTTACAAGGCAGGTCATGCATGTGTAGAGTGTCCTAAACCTAAAGCCTGCACTGTCAGTATAATGCCAGAGTCTGATGCTTTTTCACACATGGGAAATGAATAGGCCTGCATATGAAGGTATTGGGTGTAAGGCCCATCATTTTTGGAGTATGACCTGAAATCAGTATATACAGTAGAGGTGTATATAAATTGTATAGTTCTAAGTGTACAGTTGTCTTGCAAAATACACAGAAACTTGATCCATATCGTGATCTGTTCTACACTTCAGTTACTATTGGTGGAGAAGTTGAGGCAAAAGCAATGATTGACACTGGATCAATTGTTTGTACCATATGCTCAAAGATTTTATCGCAATTGCTGAGTACTGGAGTATTGCCTGACCTTTTACTTGCCCCAGTTGATGATGTTTTGGTCAGATGTGGAGGCACCAAAGCAAAACCTTTAGGAATGGGCAAGCTGGAAATGGATGTGTATGGATGTCTTGTCACTGTTCCGACATTGATAGTCGAGGGCTAGGGTAATGATCTAATTCTAGGCAGTAATATCTTGAAACATTTGATCCATTAGCCAAAATGTTCTACAGATTTACTTATAATGTGTCTGAACATGAGTTTGACAACACTGAACAAAACAAGCTGTTTGATCTAGCCAACGTGGAGAAATGGAAAAATGGTACTGTCCCAGATTTAATGGGAACAGAGGAGATCAAAAAGTCAGTATCATTTAAACATATGATTGAAATTCTGGTATGCTAGCATTGCATGGACATCCAACTATAAAATCTGACAAATGTGTGCAAAGAGGACCAACCTTCCGCATCGCACACTTGCTGCAGGGGGACACATCTTACAGAGCAATTAATGAGGCAAGCCCTCTGGTTGAATGGGCCCTAATTACTAGAGGCAAAGTCTTCCACGCGCCTCATAGGCTAGGGCAATACCATCTCTCACCCAATGTGACAGCAATTGTCCAGTGTTCACGACGTAAAAAAACCTGCTCTGATTTACGTCACTGACTAGTGCGGTGGATGTACTGTAAATCTGAGAGCATGAACTGGAGACAGTAAGTGAAGTCTTTCCTGCTCCGGAGCTGTGGCTGAGGACAGAGGCTTCGAGAACAACTGGGTGCATAGTCAAGAATGGATCTTTCAGAAGATGGTTAGGGTGAGGATGCAAAATAGCTTTGACCAGCCCAGGGGCAAAGACATGACAAGCCGAAATAGCGGCTACCTACGTTCTGAGAATACTATGGCATGAGCCCAAGGTCAATTTTCTTGTAGGAACTCCAGCAATTTAAAACAATTTGGCAGTGGACTGAATTTACATTTTTTACTATGCAGCAATTTTCAATATATTTGAGGGCATAAGTTCTTCTAGAGGATTGACTACTTCGGGGTGAGGTTTCCAAACCCTGTGTGTCACTGCTTGCCTGGGCAGCAAGTCTGCTCCCATATTCATGTGCCCTAGAATGTAAATCGTCCTGAGGGACAGGAACTTGTCCTGTGCCCCAAAGCAGAATCTGGTGCACTAGTTTTTCCCAGTGGCGCAAGCACAGTCTGCCCAGGCGATTATTTACAAGACTACCGAGTGTTGTCCACCTGCACTAGGACATGGTAGCATCTCAGCTGCTGACTGGAGTATTTCACAGCCAGAAATAAAGTCATCATTTAGAGGCAATTGATGTGGATTTGAGAAACAATCATTTTAATATTCAGCCCACAAAATGTAAAATTAGACAGGGGTTAGATGTTCGGCATCCTGAAACGTGGCAGGAAGGAACTGAACACCTAACATTTCGCTGGAGACCGCTGCTCCCCGAACACCAGTGGTGGCGGAGATTGAACCATGGCCTCCTGCCAGTGCTCAGATCTCTCAACAGGTCAGCCTGGTATGCCTGCAAAGCCATTGTTTGGGAGTGTGGATCAGAATAGAGACAGCCCGCAAGCTTCCCTTTTATCTGGGTCATCATCATAAAGGACCGCGCTTTCATCAATGACATTCAAACAAATCAATGTCAATAGCACAAAAACATGGAATACATACGGCTTATTCCATGAAAGAGTTAAATCATCATGGAGGTCGCCAAGAAGGAGAGGGGCCATCATTGAGGCAACTTCTCTGGCCACCCGACAGAAACCTGTTGTCTAACTTTGAGCGTTTGGGG
Source organism: Clarias gariepinus (assembly GCF_024256425.1). NCBI lineage: Eukaryota > Metazoa > Chordata > Actinopteri > Siluriformes > Clariidae > Clarias > Clarias gariepinus. The sequence goes on along the minus strand of NC_071103.1, from coordinate 5,668,557 downwards.
GATTTTATTATTTATTTATTTATTTACGGCAAATTGAGGTGTACGTATTTGACCGCGCGTGTTACCACACAACAACAACTGATACGCTCACTCATCATAAAAGGAGCTCTCTGAAGTAATAGTTTTCATCTCCGCAGAAGAAAGATAGAATGTTTCTTCCGCCCACTCACAGGAAGCGCCGAAGCGCGCTTGAGAAGTGGACAGTAAAAGCTCATAATCTGGCAAGAGAACAAAAGAAAAGGAAGATTTCGTCTCGTGCGCCTTCGCCAGATACGCACGCGAAAAATGTGTAGCGGCTCGCTGTTTTGTTTTAAAGACAGTGAGCCGAGCCAAGGAACTTTTATAGGGAGAAAATTGCGGTACTCACCTGCTCCCTCAAGCCCGAGATAGCATGCTCTTCCCCCAAACACTGAAAACAGAAAGCTTGGAGATCGCCCTCAGCGAGATATTCTTCTACATGGAGGGACGGCACTTAACTCTGCCATCCTTCTGGTACTGTAAGTAATAAGATACTTTCTGTTTTCGCTTTCTTTTAAAAAAGTGCTTGCACACATGCACACAACAATGCAATCCTTGAAGAAAAAAAGAGCTGAGGATGTTTCCGGTTCATGCCTATCTATAACCTCCAGGTGCACCTAAGCAAATGACGTCACCTGACCGAAGTTATATATGCCAAAATTTTGGGCGTTTGAAACACATGATTCAACAACCCGTCACACAAGAAGCATTCCTATAGCATTTTCACGCAGCATCGAGTGTAGCTTTTAAAAAGAAACAGAATGCAATTCAATTTTATTTAATATACTTCCAGTAATAAGTAATCCAAATTACCTACATTTTTATTAAGCTTTTCATTAGGCATTTTGGGGGGCATGGTGACCTACAGTAGTGGCCTCACAATTCCAGGGGTGAGGGTTTGATTCCATGTGCATGGAGTTTGTATGTTCTCCCTGCGCTTGGTGAATTTCCTCCAGGTACTCTGGTTTCCTCCAACAGTCCAAGTACAGTACATGCAGATTTGGCGTGAGCATGTGTGTCTTACGATGGATTGATACCCTGTCCAGGGTGTATTCTTGTGCCTAAAGTTTCTTTGAGTAGGCTCTGGGCTGCCTGCGACCATGCATAGGATAAGCAATATAAAAGATGAATGAATAAATGACTGAATTAGACAATTTGTTTCGAATGGCAACACTAATAGTAATTATGAAAAATGTATTTAGCTGACTGCTTGATGTGCTAATAGAAATAGAAAACCTGAATGGTAAAAAAAGTAATAATAATAATAATGATAATAATAATAATTATTATTATTATTATAAAGCAAAAAGTATTTTAAAAGTATTTTTTAAAAGTAACCTACTGTATGAGATTAAGGTTATGACGCATATTAATTGCATTGAAAAATACTTAACAAAAGAACCAGGCAAATTGAAAAAAATAATTTATAATACAACTTTTTTCTTTGTGGAAATGGGAGAAAATATCATTATGAGTACAGAAAGCCTTTTCCGGATCACTAAACTTCCCATCTGAACATGGATAATAAGCTCAGCAGCCTGGAACCTTTTTTTGATCGCTAAACTAATGAGCACCAGGAGGTCTTTTCAAATGCCAAGTCTGCAAAAACAGGCATGTTAAATCATATCTCAAATTCTGGATAATTCTTAATCCTTTGTGGTATCTTGTGTAAAACCACAAATAGTGTAGAAAAAATAACACAAATTTAACAGTCTTGACTTAACTTGTGAAAAGCAACATTGAGCTTCTGCAGTAGGTGTCAGTTTTATTTAACTTGTCCTAAAGAAATATCACTGGTTTAGGGCACAATTAAAGAAAAAAAATTAAGGTGAATGTGCAGGTGAAAAAAATATATATATAAAGTGTTTTTTTTTTTTTATAAAAATGAAATATGAAAATGTTTTATTTCTTATAAGTTTGAATTCATTTTAAGGTATTATCTATGGTGGCCCTTAGGGACAAAAGTGAAAGCACAAGCGTTATAGAAATGCGCTGCAAACCCAAAATCACATACAAAAGTCAAAGCACAACTTTGTACACAGTAATGTACAAAGGGTACAAAGAGAAATTTACTTTTGCAGGCTGGGATTAAAATCCCTTAAAAACACTCTTTTCTATCATGAAAGATTTATATGGTATAGTATTAACTGCAGCTTGGAATAAACGTATAGAACATTTATCAGCTAGGGCACATCACTCTCAGTGTCAAAGCATAAGATAATTTAGCCTTACCTTACAAGTTAATTCAGCCTTACTTTACTTCAGAATGTATTCACAGGATTGTCTGCCCCATTCTGAAAAAATCACACTAGTTATAATATAATCTCCGCAATAGGAAATAGACCTTTTATTGACTTCATATGCAAGCACAACTTAAGCAAAATAAAACAATATAATATAGACACGGCTAACTAAGGATAACGATTCTAAACAAATGAGTACAAGGACCCACACACCCAAAAGCTTGTTTAACCCCCAGGGGTGCCCGGGAACGGGGGAGAATGAGCACCCCAATAGGACGGACCTAAGAACGACGACACAGGACAACGGAACAACGATAACGACAGTACAGTGCATCTGCGGCAAAAGCTGCAAGAATGAGAGGGGCTTAAGAATCCATCAAGGCAGGATGAGATGTTTGAAAGCAGCAGTGACGACGACACACCGCACAGGAGTCACAACTTCTGGTAAGACGCAGGAGAAGCCAGGCCTGGAGGCAACCCACAGTGCCCAGAGCCTCCTAGTGGCGCCAACACCTGCTGCCAACTGCTCGCATGCCATGCAAAGCTGCCCTCAAGTGATAGCACCTCCTAACAGCACACAGAGCCCCCAACGCCAGCAAGCAGCAGCCACAAGAAATGACTGTGGCTCTTTGGCTCAACCGAGGATCCAGTGGCCTCAATCCTCAAAGAAAGCTGAGTGGCACCAGTTCGATGAGGACGTGAACCAGATCCTGGAAGTGACATGCAAGGGGGATGTGGACCATCGACTGTTAACAATGACCATACTTATGCAGCTGAGTGATTCGGAACAGTGACATCCAAACGCACTCCATCGGCATACACTCCAAGCCACAGAGTGAGGAAAATCAAAAGTCTAAGGAAAGAACTCAAGCTATTGAAGAGGCAGTACAAGGCAGCAGGGGAAGTAGAGAGGGCTGGTCTTGTAGATCTGAGAGGAATCCTAAGGAAACAACTCTTGACCCTTTGTAGGGCAGAGTCCCACAGGAGGAGTCGGAAAGAGTGAGCAAGGAAGAGGGCAGCCTTCTTGGCCAACCCTTTTAAGTTGACCAAGCAGCTCCTTGGCCAAAAGAGGACTGGCCAACTCACCTGCTCCAAGGATGCTATCAACAACCACCTCAAGGCTACTTATTCTGACCCAAACAGAGAACGACTGCTGGGGCCATGCGATGCACTGCTGACACAACCAGAGCCTACATCAGATTTCAACCTGAAGGAGCCCTGCCAGAGTGAAGTGGAGGAAGTGGTGAGGAGAGCAAGGTCAAGCTCAGCACCAGGCCCGAGTGGAGGGCCTTACAAGGTATATAAGAACTGCCCAAAGCTTCGACACAGGCTCTGGAAGGCCCTGAAAGTTATCTGGAAAAGAGGGAAGATTGCCCAGCCATGGAGGTATGCTGAGGGAGTGTATATCCCTAAAGAGGAGAAGTCTGAGAACATCGACCAGTTTTGGGTCATCTCTTTGCTTAGCGTGGAGAGAAAAATATTCTTTAGTATTGTGGCCAAGAGACTCTCCTACTTTCTGCTGAGCAATAGATACATCGACACGTCAAGCTTGAGAGTCTCCTCTGGCCAGTTAACATCAGATTGGCACTGATGGAGTCTCTGTCATTGAGGCTACAGTTAAAGACCTTCCCGAGGCTCTTTACTGGTTTTTCAGTGACTGATGGGATTTGATGTTGTCCCAGCCTGAAGCAGAATTCATTTGACCCTTTCCCTTCTTTAGCACCAAGGGATAATCACTTGTTGCACCATCTCAGTAACCTTCTTTGTGCTGGCAATGAATATGATGGTCAGAGACAGAGTGTAGAGGCCCCTCAGCGAGTCCGGAGTAAGGCAATCTCCCATCAGAGCCTTCATGGATGATCTTACAGTGACGACAACAACCAGGGTACCAGGAGCAAGATGGATCCTCCAAGGGTTGGAGAGGCTCATGGCATGGGCACGCATAAGCTTCAAACCTGCAAAATCCAGATCCTTGTCTCAGTTTGGATTCTTCTAGTTTGGATTCCAACACAGAGAGACTGAGGAGGAGCTTCTTCCCGCAGGCGATAAGGTCTCTCAACCACAACCACACCACTATGCAGAACTACACAATATTTTCATAATTGGTCAAATCCATCAATCTTCTTACATCCATGAACACTATGGACAATTACACGCTCACCTTCCTTCATATATACACTACATGTCGTACGTTACATCCTGGACCATTGCACAAAGACACTTTAATAACTTTGCACACCTACCTTCACAACTACACTACATTTTACAGTTTTACGTTTACATCCTGGACCAGTGCACAAAGTCACTTTAATAACCTCTGCACTAAGACACTTTGTTCCATGCATATTTGCACACACCGTAAAGTATATTTCAATTTGCACAGTATATTTCTATTTTGTACATCCTATTTCTATTTTTATTTTTAGTTCTATTTTTTCATAGCACATTTCTATTTTTATTTTTAGTTCTATTTTTCCTAGTTTAATTTAATTTTGTAATTTAATTTCTATCGTATTTCTTTTATTCATATTTATTTCTTATTTGTAAAATTTAACTCTCTTCTAGGGTCAATGGCAGTCATATAATACATTTCACTACATTTCGTACTGTGTATGTTTGTGTATGTGACAAATAAAATTTGAATTTGAATTTGAATTTGATTCTTGTCTCTACAGATTAGGCCATATTACAAGATTATCATAGAAATTCATATCTAAGACCCAGACACTAGACAGATTCTTCAGAGTTGTGGGCTACCATGAGCCAGACAACTTACAGATTCTTCAGAGTGCTAGCTGTGTTAATAACTTCCCATCTGAGTTCCTATATGTATATAGGATATGTTTCTTTACACACTTCTATCCCTCTGCAGGTGCTGCTCCAGCTCAAGGGCTGAAATTAAAATTAATAATAATTTCCTTGAATGAAAAGGTGGAGCTGATATATCACATATATATATATCATATATTTGTTTATTTATTTCAAAAGATGCAAGACAATACTGCCAAAATGTATAATTTACAGGCTGTGAGAAAATTTGCATTGTCTCTTATTGAGTCACAAGGGTGTTAAAAAGCATTCGTCATTTGAAGTTATTCATATCAGTGTATTCTAAGTATAATTTTGAAATGTGCTATAACTCCACCTGCCGCAATTTCATCGTAGTGGAACAATCTGACTACATGTGCAATGCCATGAAAAAGTATTTGCCCCTTCTTGATTTTTTTTCTTTGCATATTTGTCACACTTGTATGGGTGGAATTTCACTTAAACAATTTATGAGGAAAAGACAAATTGGCCTTTTTGTTTGTGAGATATCATAAACATTTCGCATGGGGTATCATCTTGATCATCTTTAGTGTAAGCTGCAAGAGCAAGCAGGGTCAGTGAGGATGAACCAGTGCCTGCTGATGATGACCAACACCAACCCCCTGATCTACCAGTGCTGAGTGAAAAGAATGGCAATTAAACTAAACAGGTAAGCTGGAATAAAATCAGTAGCAGCATTAACTCGTGCTAGTAACTATTATGGTCATAAATATTAATTCAAAACAATGTTTCTCAGCATTATTTAGATTAATATTGACTACCATAATAATTAAAATAAGTAACTAATTTACTAGCGTAAGCTAATGCTGCTACTGATTTTATTTTAGCTTATTACCTGTTTAGTTTTATTGCCATTCTTTTTAAAATATTGTCTTTATAGTTTTATATGTTGTTTGTCTTGATGTCCTTTCCTTTGTTTCTTTGTTTTACTAATATGACCCAATATATGGTCAGTGATACTTCAAATAATATCAATGTTTAAATAGCATTGATTTCTGTATTCATCACAGTAATGTACATTTACAGTAATGTAAACTGAGAGAAGAGAAAGAAAACAATGCTCAAGGCCAGCATGAGCCTAACAACTTTGTGTTTCTTCTGAGAATTTATGGCCAACTCTTTTTCTTAATGCACTATTGTTTATGCCTAGCGGATTTCATATAGAATAATTAAAACATTAAAAGCTAACCATTTCAGCAACAAAGTGGTTGACCATGTAAAATCACAGAGTGGGGTCAACTTACAGTATGTTGAGACACACAGAGTTCCCTTTTAAAGGCTACACTCGATGCTGCGTGAAAACGCTATGGGAAACATCTTGTCATGTTGCTGGTTGTGAAGCATGTGTGTATCAAACATGCCATGTTTGGCTTTTATAACATTGATCGGGTGACATCATCTGATAAGACGCACCTGCAGGTTATAAATAGGAGTGAACCGGAAACTTTTCTCAGATTCTTGTCTTCACCTCGTTTGGTGCATGTCTGTGTCTAACCAGCAAAATAAGTGTTTAACTCACCGATAATGGCAGAGTTTTAAACGAGATGTCCCTCTGTGTGTATAATCCATATCGGAGGGCGATCTCTACACTTTACTGCTTCGATTAAGTGCTACCAATTCCTTGAGAAGCTTCGAGCCGCGGGGCATTCCTGGGGCTTAAACTCGTGCATCCGGCAGAGCTGTGAGAGACGGATTTAAAAACTTCTTTCTTTCGCATTCTCATCGGATCGGTAAATTCCTCTGTCCGCTCTTAAGCGCGCCCTGGCGCTTCTTGTGAATGGGCAAGGATAAACATCCTCTCTTGCTTCCGCGGAGATGGTAATAGCCTCTAAGCACTTAAAAAAATGTAATAAAAAAAAAAAAAAACATAGACGGCAGGTTCTGTCGGGTGGCCGGAGGGCGGAGCCTCAACGACGCTCTCTCCCCTTTTCTTAGACTTTTTATCTTCCCTGGGGGGAAAAGCTTTTCAGGCAGCAGGTCAGGTTGGTGCTCCATTGCAGAGAGAAACTACAGGATTCAGTTCTCACATCACGCTTCGCGTTTCAATGGCGTGGTCTCTACTTCCATGAAACCGGAAAGTGCGCATTTGCTGACAAAAGTTGCTGGGAAATGGGGCCATGTAACATGTTCCCCTACCAGACAGAGAGTCAGGCTACTACATTAGGTATTTCTTGGTTCCCAAGAGGAACGGGGGGCTGCGTCCAATTTTTTGATTTTGCAGGCTTTACCGCTATCTAAAAATAAATCAATAAAAATATTGCCACAACACAGGAGGTTCCTGAGGTTCGCTTTCGGGGGCGAAGCTTACCAGTATCGGGTCCTTCCATTTGGTCTAGCTCTCTCACCCGCGAATACACAAAATACACGGAAAAAGTTCCGGCTCTTACGACTCCAGATCATCCGTATTTGAATTGCATGACTGGCTGGCCCAGTCTCAGTAGCTAGCGCTTTGACATCAGCATGTCATTCTAGCTAATCTTTGTTAACATCCAACGCCATGAAAGCATGCTCTTTCCTGTTCAGAGGACAACATATTTGGGTGTCACATGGGATTCGAGCGTAAGCGGGCACAGCTGTCTCCCGCTCGTGTCGAATCCATTCTCAATACCCTCAAGGATATCAAGCTAGACCAGAAAGTGACTATCACTTTTAGAGATCTTAGCTCTCATGGCAGCTGTATCCATGGTGACACCTTTGGGCCTTCTGCACATGAGAGCATTTCAGTTGTGGCTAAAAACCAGAGAATTTCACTCTAGGGCCAATCCCCAATAAGGGCTATGCGCCAGGTGCTTCGTACCCTTCCTATGTGGTTCAGACCCCGGTTTCTGACTCTGGGTCCCACTCTAAGTTCGGCTTGTCGTCGCAGATGCTAACGACAGACGCTTCCCTCATGGGCTGGGGTGCGGTCTTAGATGACTGTCCAGCCCAAGGGAGCTGGAGAGGCCATCTTCTTGCGCGGCACATCAATTGCCTCAAAATGATGGCTCTATTTCTGGCCCTAAAGCACTTCCTCCCGCAGTTGAGACTACCATGTCCTAGTGCGGATGGACAACACTATGGCAGTCTCATATATTAATAGGCAGGGCGGACTGTGCTCGTGCCGCTAAATAGCTAGCGCACCAGGTTCCAGTCCCTCAGGGCGATTTACATTCTGGGAAAATTTCATGTAGCAGAGGTGGACCTCTTTGCCTCGCAAGATCAGCTAATGTCCACTTTACTACTCTCTGACTTCCAGCCCCTGCGTCTGGATGCCTTGGCGGTCCCTGAACAGGACCAATTAAGTCAAGCTGGACTTCCTTCCAGCGTAATTAAGACTATTCTAAGTGCTAGGGCTGCCTCCCCTAGAAGAGTTTATGCCCTTAAATGAAATGTATTTGAAAGTTGGTGCATGACGAAGCAGGTAGACCCAGTCCACTGCCGAATTGTTTCAGTGCTGGAGTTTCTGCAGGAAAATTTGTCTTCGGGCTTGTGCCCCCTTGTTGAACCACTAAAGTCAGCGCCTCAGGTTTCTGACTCTCAAAATGTTTTTTCTAAATGGCGTTACCTCTCTAACAGGATCGGAGATATGTCTTCCTATCCTGCCTAGACTTTGCCCCTGGGCTAGTCAGGGCCATTTTGCATCCTCACTAACTATCTTCCGAAAGTTCCATTCCCAACATGCACCCTATTGTTTTTGAAGCCTTCTGTTCTCCGCCTTTACAGCTTCGGAGCACAACCTTGGAGTCCAGACACTTGCACTTCCCGCCTTTTCAGGGAACAGGGTTACAGCAAAGTAACGCGAGACGATCACCATCTTTCTGCAGAATCAATAGCAGCAATAACATGGCCTTTCAAGCCTTATACTGTACTCTATCAAGTGCATAGCAAAGCATTGGATGCAGTGGTGTAAAGCAGTCCGCCACTCCACTCTAGAGCCGTGGAGATGTGTTCTTTGGACTGGCAAATGACGTTTCTTTGTCTGGCAATACGATAGATGAGACTGGAACGGGACTTGTGTGACTGCCTTATGGCGAGTGTAAAATTTGATGAACGGGGAATTATAATGTGGGGTTGTTTTTCAATCATTGAGCGCAACCCCTTATTTCCAGTGAAAGGAACTCCTAATGATTCAGCATACTGTAGGGTTTTAACATAATAATGACCATGAATAGCTGCCGGCATCCTTCATCATTATTATGTAGGGTTTACATAATAAAGACATAAACACAATTGCAGAGTCTTGAGTTTAATCTTACGGTTTAGTTATGAAACAAGCACCAACTTCAGCAAGGTATGCAGCTTTGTTTACTTTTCATTCTTTGGTTCGCCTCCAGCGAAGGGAATCACGGCATTGATGATTGGTTGGTGCGATTGGATGTTGTAGAGATAACGTCAGTCGGGAAAGCCCTTCGGTGAGGTGTTGGTTGCCTGGTTGCCGATGGCTGCGCTCTGGAACTTCTCCTGAGGTTTCCTTCGTTGCGGGACTTTAGAGTTCTGGCACGAAGTCTCGTTGAGAGTTCTTGAAGAGCGGATGACGCCTGCAGCGGTGGCGCAGCGCCCGCAAGGGCGAAGCCCGAGCTGCTTGGAAGATGTTGTAGGTTGCAGTTGTGATGTTAACTTCTCTTCTTCTCTACACTGTGTACTTCCTGAGGGTTTTTGTCCCTTGGGGGTCAGTCCGTCTCACAGGTGATTCATCCAATCGGATGTGATTGCAGGGCTTAGCCACGCTTCACGTGGTTCCTCCTTCCGTGCATAAATTAACCAGGTGTTTCGGCTGTCACGTGTGACCCATCCGGTTGGAGTTTTTAATACTTTATAAAAAGTAATTTTGTATGAGCTCTGTTTATGCTACCAATTACCCATGGTCACCAACATTCCTAAAATAAAGCCAGCTTGAGATTGACACCAACCATTACATATCTTACCCACTCATTCCTTCCTTTATCTAATACAAAGGCTTGTAAATGCTGATTACACCTTTAAAGTTATGCAGAAAAATCAAACATATACACAGGAATAAAAGGAACTGAGTAAATATATGTGAATACGTTTTGCCCTACTGGCACACTTTAAAGATGTTTAAAATAGTGTCCATGCTGTATGCCTTTGTTCATGGAAAGGCATGTCTTCCGGAGGTCAGGAGAGTGTACAGGTTTGATGAGTCCCCCTAGCTCGGGGTGAAACTGTAAAACTGTCTTCTTTGTTTACCGGATCGCCGATTTACACCCTCGGTTTTGGGGTCTACTTCAAAGCATCTGGTCTTGTGGAGTTTCTTAGTTTTACAGACGTCCCCCTTAAGATAGCGAACCAGATAAGGTTATCAGGATGGTGCCATGCATGCTGGGAGAGGGGGTTCAAGAATGTGATATAATGTTACCCTATATAAAAACAGTATGGCTAATGAGCTCAGTAGATGCGGTGTCATCAGAAGCGCACAGTGGTGTGCAGAGCAAGTAAGACAAGTAAGAAGCACAAGTAAGGTGCGCATCTCAAAATGCGATAAGACAACAGATAGATAATTAGTTTAAAAATTTATAAATACTCAAAAAATATGACAAAGAAGATTTTTTAAAGAAAAGTCTTTAATTTAATAATGTTTAATATAATATCTTTACGTATTATATAAGATGCATTATTTAGACTCAGTAGAATATATTTCTAATACTTATTTCATACCCTTTGCAAAAGCAATACAACAAAATGGAAAATCAAGTACTCAAAACTATACATAAGCCACATTGAAACTAAAACACACAAGCAATAAGAAAACACATACTTACTAAAAACTGGAAGGAAACCAAAATATAAAATTGCAAACTTATATAAATTTCAAACTATTTAGTGAAACAATAAGAGTTGCATTATTTTTAGTATTTGAATAATTAAACAAGGGATTTGCTACTGCAATTCTGCCCACTTGTGGCCGGTCAGTCTTTGTGCTGGAAATCACTGTGGAGCATGAGGACACAGAGCTCTCCTCTCTGGTGGTTGTACACCAAAGCAAAGAGGAAACCACAGTTTTAAGTACCTTAAGAACCAGTGTCAAGTTTTAAAATAAAAAAGACAAGTGATCCTATACACATTAAATTCAGCACAAGGTTTTTATTTCAAGATTTATCTTTGGCATTTGCCAGTAGACATGATAATTTCATCATTTGACACAGGCCTTCATTGCATTCATTTGTTATTGTTATTTATTATTGTTATTTGTTGAGACAACAACTACAGAGGGCAGAGGGTCTCAAAGGAGAAGCGGCTTACCCATTTTTATTTAACAAGGAGTAAAAATTATACAGGCGAATTGATGATATTGCAGTTTTAAATTTAAATCCCTGCTGTTGGAGTTTTACTAGAGTGTCAGAGTGCTTCCCCATCTGCGTCTCTTCCTTCGTCTCATGAGCTGCTCTTCCTCCAAAAAAATTTCAAAAAACATGCTGAAAACTGTTGGATAAAAATGTTTGGGGGGAACTGCCTGATGTTAAGAATTTCTTCCTTAGTGAATATAATTGAACATGAGTACCAGCTAATACAGTACAATCAATAAGCAAACATAAAGAAAGTACAAGATACTGTAGCATAGAGCAAGAATGGTCAAAAAGGTTGTTATTCCTGTTAGCCTACGTGATGTCTTATCTTGTTGAAATGTTATAATCTACAAGATGCAAAAGACAATATTTTTTGAATAACATTGCTAAATATCACACAGACCATTTAAATAACATGCTCATCTTGGTGTCATTTTATATTTCAATCTTTTATTCAAAGCTTATGTAGATAATATTACCAGTATAACATGCTTTCATTGCTGAAATATTGCCAAGATAAGGAATATATTGTCACTAAACTATGCAGGCAAAAAAATAGTTCATGCTTTTATCACCTCTAGTTGATAAAAGTTGGCTTATCTAGTTGGCTCAAATAGTATCACAACAAGAGTAGAGGTTTTTTTTTTAAACAGTGCTGGACATCTCTGTTACTGTCAGTCTGTTAAACTTTTAGTAAGACGCACAAAGTTGATTAAAACTTTCTAATACAGCGCATACTGTTTACTACAACACTCTCGTTATAGTGACCATGTCTGTGCACGCGTAAAGTATTTTTTTATTTTTATTTTGTGTCCAAGGGTAGTGACTGTCCTTTAGTAACTGTATTGCAGCAATGGGTTCTGGGAAGGAAAAAAAGTTAAAAAGGGTGTAGCAGTGCGGGAGATCAATCTGTTTGAGTGCAATGTAACGTCACATTTGACAAGTGAGACAAAAGTGTCATTAGAGAGGTTCTTTGTTAAATATTCCAGTTTGCCGACAGAGCTTTTCTATCAGAGAGCAGTGATTCAGTTTGTGTGTGTGTGCACCCCACCCTCGTCCTCCTTCTCATTCTTCTTTTTTTTTCAATTTTTTTTTTATTGAACAATTGTCATACATAAACATTACAGAAGCAACTAATTAGATGTACTATTATTATCAAATGGAAAAGAAAAATGAAAAACTCCCCCGTCCCCCCCCCCCCCCCCCCCCCCCACACACACACACACATACATCCTGGCATCCTTCGGCTCAAACTAATCTGTGTGAATTAGATTGGTCATACATCCAGTCCGATGCTTGACCCAGTCCAGATAATCATTCAGGCAGTACCTATAAGCTTGCGAAATAAGCAATAAATGGTTGCCATTTGTAAAAAAACAAAAAAACGAACATATTATTAGAACCTCTCAGTGTATATTTTATTTTTTCTAGTTTAAGAAAAAATAATAAATCTTTAATCCACTGAGAGATTGAGGGACAATTAACGGACTTCCAGTGTAAAAGTATTGTACTTCTGGCCAACAAAGATGAGAAGGCGACGACATCTTTATGTGCAGAACTTAATGGATCTGAAGTATCTGTAATGCCAAATATAGCAGTTAATGGACATGGCCTCAACTGTACCCATAGTGGACATGAGATTAAAAAAACCTGTCCAAAAGTTGTGCAGGTTTGGGCACAAAAAGAACATGTGACTTAAGTTACAGGGAGAGGCGTGGCACCTGTCACATCTGTCCTCAACATCAGGGAATATTTCAGCACGCCTTGATTTGGAATAATGGACTCTGTGCAAAACCTTAAACTAAATAAGACGTGCACAGGAGGAGCTGGAGCGTATTCTGTCTATAGCCTTCCCCCAACATTCCTCACTCAACTGCAATCCCAGTTCATTTTCCCAAGCAGCTGGTTTTAGCAATTTTACAATCACCATAAGATAAAATAAAATTATAGATTCTTGATATCACACCTCACTGATATGGATGTGATCAGATAAATGTGATCAGATTTTCCCAGGGCTGCCTGGGAGGTATAGAAGGAAAATTAGGAAAACGCTTGAATACAAAGTTGCGAACTTGCAGGTAACGAAAAAAATTAGATGCAGGCAGTTCATACTCCGAGGACAGACTAGCAAAACTTTTAAATACTCCATCTTCATAAAAATTGTAAAAATTTGTGATGCCTTTGTCATGCCATGATAATGCTGAATCTAAACGTGACGGGGGAAACTAATGATTTTTATGCAATGGACCCATTGCCGATGCAGATCCAAATTTAAAGTGGCGTCTAAACTGATACCAAATCTTAAGTGTATTAAGTACCACTGGGTTATCAGTGTATTGAGCGGATTTGATTGGAAATGAAGTGCAAAGTAGAGCTAATATACAGGATGGTTTACAAGACAGTAACTCTAATTTGCACCATGGGGATTCAAATGAGTTTATCCAAAAATTTAATTTTTGAATATGTGCAGCCCAGTAGTGAATTTGAAAATTAGGCAGAGCTAGTCCACCAAGTCCAAGCAAGTCTACATCTCTGTAGTAAGGTCTTACAGATTCTAGAAGGTTTCCCAGCCCAAAGAAAAGAGATTATGATTTTATCTAAGGAATCAAAAAAATACTTAGGAAGAAATAAAGTTAGTGAGTGAAAAAAATAAAGAAATTTAGGAAGAATTTTAACTGCATTGATTTTTCCAGCTAAAGAAAGAGGCAGATTGCTCCATCTCTGAATATCAGATTTAACATCAGCGATAAGAGAGGAGAAGTTGGCATGAGAAAGGTCAGACAGAGAACGAGTCATTGTAATACCAAGATATTTAAAGCCTGAACAATTGAATTTAAAAGGCAGGTTTAGATGCTAAAGTTGTAAAGCACTATTTTAACCGGGTAACAATATGTACAGGATTACGGAATCTCCATGGGTCTACAAGGCCATTCTGTGACATGAAATCAAAAATTATTTTAGACATGGCAGACTGGGACACAACACGAGAGCTAGAGCGATCCAAAACTGGATTAGAAACACAGTTTAAATCTCCCCCTAAAATTATTAAATGGGTGTTTAAGCAGGGAAGGCTACTAAGTAATTTATTCGCTAAATCTGGATCATCGAAGTTTGGAGCATATACAGTACATTTACCATCAAAACCTTGGTCTAAAATAGTGTGCCTGCAACAATAAGAAACCTGCCATTTCTGTCAGCAATTATATGGCTAGGTGAAAACTGTATCTTTTTGTTAACTATTATGGCCACACCTCATGACTTAGAATTAAAATTAGAATGAAAAATTTGACCTACCCAGGGACGGAGAAGCCTATTATGATCCTTAACTTGAAGATGTGTTTCTTGTAAAAACACTATATCAGTATGTAAACGTTTCAGGTGATTAAATACCCTAGATCTTTTAATTGGGTTACCCATACCTCTAATGTTCCAGCTAAGAAAACGGATAGGTGTACTACTCCCAACTAAACTTGGGCCTACATAGGAATTGGCCATTTATCCAAAAAATGTTAAAATGATAGAGATTCGCAGAGCCAGAAGGATGACACCCCCTCCCCCCACACACACATGCACAAACACACTCACAAACACACACAAATCTAAAGTCTCCATTCTAACAAACCCTGGGAGACAGCAATTTAAACTAACTAAAAGAAAAGTCGCTCTTACAGTAACTGTGACCACGACTCGGAGAGTGAGCCCGATGTAGAAGGGAAAAGAAGAAAGAGAGAAAAAACTAAGGAAAACAAAAAGGCTCCCACAGATTAAATACTGTACAGTAGAACTAAAATAATGTGCAAATGGAAGTATCCTCAACCCCAGCTTATAATAATATATAGGTAAATAATAACCATCTTGAATAAAAAAGAAGAAAAGAAAAAAAAGAAGATGGAAAAAAACAGCAACAACAACAAACAAAAAAAAAAAACCCTAGAGGTTAATGAATACAATATATTAATCAAAAAACACTAACTTTGCAAAATAAGAAGCTTATATAGATAAAGGTAGCATCAGAAAATGTTAACAGATCACACATTTAGCTTTTTTAAAAAGGAGAAAGAAAAGAAAACCCCTATTCAACAATAAAACGGAATTAAGATTTCCCATAATGACGAAATATTTAAAACACCACGAGTGCACATCAGGCAGTTCGGAAAGTTTAAATGTAGTCCTTTGCTTCAACGGCCGAAAGAAAATCTTTCCCTACACTATTGTAGGTTATCCTCAGCCGCGCTGGTTAGAACAGACCGTAGCGGGCGCCCTCAATGCCACGGAGTTGTCGTCGGACCTCATTAAAAGAAGCACGCGCTTTTGCAAGTTTTGCTGTGTGGTTGGGAAAAACAGAAATACTAAATTCCTTTAATTTAATCTGCCCTAAGTCTCTGGCACGCCATAAAATATCAAGGCATTCACTGTGGTAGTGAAATCTGGCCACAACAGCTCGAGGTCGTTCACCAGGCTTTGGTACAGGCTGTAGAGTGCGGTGAGATCGGTCTAAAGTCGGCTCCTTCTCCAGGCTGGGCGCCTCTTTAAGCAACGCAGCGATGCTAGAGGTAGTGCAGCTGTTAGGACTCTCAGGAACACCGATTATGCGAACATTATTACGACGTGATCTGGCGTCCAAATCTTCGCATTTGTTATCCAGTTTAATTAAATCTGCTGTAAGACGTTGTATCTTACTTTGCATTGCAGTAATATCATCAGTACAACCGGAGAGCGAACGCTCCATCTCACCTACGGTACCCTTTAGGGCAGACAGTCCGGCATTAATGGCGTCCTTGTTATTAGCCAGTTGTGTCTTTACAGCCTGTAATTCCGATTTAATTGTGGACAAATCACCCAATGCAGCACGCAGTTCCGCCCTAAAAATATCCGCAATTTCGTTCATCAATGAGGACAATATCTCGAGTTTCAGCGCACTCGTGTCAATCACAGAGACAGTCTGGTGAACCGTGGGGTCAGCGCGCGGCGGCGAATCACGCGAAGGTGAGGCCGTGACCTGTGGATTAGGCCTCAGTTGTGACTGCGTTGTGCTACGGGTTTTAGTGTTTTTACCAGACATTGTAACCACCTTTAGAGACAAATGTACAAATAAAACTGTTAACGGGGAAGAATGACAGCAAAATTAAAACTGGAAAGCGCAATTTAATAACAATTTTAACAATAATCCTCCAGAGCCTCCCAAAACACGTCCTACTCCATCACGAGCTCAACAGCGCCCCCTCACGAGCTCAACAGTGCCCCCCTCCTTCTCATTCTTCTATCGTCTCATACCAGCCATGATTCTTTTCAAAGGTAAATTGCAGGTTAATTTGTTTTCTTATTTATTTACCTTATGTAATAATGTTTATATATATATGAATATTTTTGGGTTAAATTAATCATCTGAGTTTCCGTTATTTTTAATGGGGGAATTTGCTTTGATTTGCGAGAGCTTTTTCTTACAAAGCCTCAAAGTTATAAAATAGCCTTTCAATTAATGTTTGCGACTCAGTGGTTTAAGTCTAGTCTAAAAACATATTTATTTAGACAAGCATTTGTGTAAATAGATTTGTCTTATGAACTCAGGTACGTAGAGTCTTATGGTGATCTGTATGTCAGTATGGTTCGCAGTACTGAAGGGACTGCAAAACCCACATTCAAAATATATTTGGATGATTAAGTGACTGGTTGCTTTACATCTCTCTTTACATCTCTCAGAGAGCCCTCATGTCTGTGTTTTATTCTGGCTCTCTCTTTTGGTTATGCTGTCATAATTAGTCCTGCTGGAGTCCCTGATAGCACTCTGCACTAAGTATACAATATGGGGCAACATGATAAGATATGGGAGTAGGATTTATTATTGTTTACAATAGGGACCCATTAAAAATAATAAACTACATGAATTGAATACATACCATACTTCTAGAGATTTAATTAGTATACTGCTTTTGATTTCATTAGATTACTTGCTGCTTGCAGTGTGTCGAATAAGCCAAACAATAAAAAAAAATGACAAAGGAATAATCAACAGGCTTTTCTTGAAAGAGAGGAAATGGACTATAATGGACATAATGGATATAATTCCAAATAGACTATATATTTTTTTACAGCTTAAAACTGTTTTTTAGTGGTAAAGTGTAATAGAAGTTACAGTTTAGTTTTTGATCTTCCTTTCTCTGTGAACTCAATTTTTTAGTTCTTGTGCATTGACCAAAGCAACAAGGAAACCACTCTTTCAGAATCTTTAGAAATAATTTCCTGAATTGCTGCCTAACAAAGGCATAAATAATGGGGTTGAGGCAGCAGTGACTGAAAGCTACGGTTTCCGCCCACTGCATGGCCATGTTTAGGTCCTGATACCACTCACAGCTTTGCATGTAGCCCATGAAATTTTGTAGGGCGTCCAGAAAAGGAAGAAAACAATGATCAAGACAAGCATGAGCTTAACAACTCTGTATTTTTTCTGAGATTTTATGCCCATTATGCAGTGGATGGTATGTGAGTAGCAGTACACCATCACTGTTAAAGGAATGATAAAACCAAAGATGTTCAGCTCAATGGAAGTTAATGACATCCATACTATCCCTTAAATTTACCACTTTGCATTTCCATACATTTGATTCATTCTTTATTTGTAAGAAAATTATGGTTGGCAGAGAGGCTCCTAAGCTAAGAGTCCACATGATTAAAGAAAGGGCTATCCTAGCTGGACCAGACTAGTGAAATGAGAAATGGGAGGTATGGACGTGGACAATAATGGCATAATGATTTAACGTCATGAGAATCATAAAGAAGGCTTTTCCATAGAATCCCAGCATGGAGAGTGCTGTCACTGAATGGCACATGAAGCCCCCAAAGATCCACTTAGATCCACTGGCAGCATAGTGTGCCCAAAAAGGCAATGAGATAAGGAACAGGACATCTGAAAGTGCCAGGTTTAAGAGACATACATCGGACATTTTGAAGGTTTTGTGGTACTTGACCAGGACACACAGCACCAGGCCATTGCCAATTAACCCAATGACGAATACGATGATGTAGAGAGTAGGAAGGAAGACTTGGCTGAAGGCCATTACTTTGGTGTTCTTGCAGGGTAGGAACTCCTCTGCTGATATATTGTGCTGATCAGAAGAGATCCTGGCTGTTTATTAAAGAAATTAAACATCTTATTATCAACCCTTGTTATAAATAATCTTACAATGTAAAAGTTAAGCAATATCACAGAAGAGAAATAACTGATGTGCTGCACATTGGTACACCTGTGAGCGGCTAAGGTATCACAGCCGAGTACCACAAACACCATTTACTGTATAATGTCTTTATCAGCACTCGTGGAATGGCTCTCATCCAATCAGATTACTCAGTTAAAACTAAATGCTGTATAATGTACATTATATAAAGGGTAGATTGGTAAAGAGCCATTCCACGAGTGCTTATAATAGATGATAACAGCACTAAAATGTTTAAATTTATGTATCAGCCCACATGGAAAGAACCTATATGAGGATATATGCGCATATATTAAACCTATATGAGGATATATGCACATATATCCTCACCTATATGCAGTATATATGCACATATATCCTCACCTATATGAGGATATTTGCGCATATATAAAGGCCTATATGCAGTATATATGCGCATTTATCCTCACCTATATGAGGATATATGCGCATATATGAAGGCCTATATGCAGTATATATGCGCATTTATCCTCACCTATATGAGGATATATGCGCATATATGAAGGCCTATATGCAGTATGTATGCGCATTTATCCTCACCTACTGTATATGAGGATATATGCGCATATATGAAGCCTACGTATATGCAGTATATATGCATATATATGATAATATATATGCTGCATATAGGCAAAATTGAGGTGCATATATGTGCATATACAGGCCATATAGGTCTCCTGTATTGCTTCTTTATATGAACATATAAGCCCTATATGTACATACAAGATATGTCTCCTATATATCTCATGGCAGGATCTGGTCATTTTAGCTCATATTGGCAACTGTCATACATGATGCGCTCATATTTTCTATTATCAAGGCAATAACTAAGAACTAACTAAATTAAAAAAAGCAAAAAACTTATGTGCGAACACGTGAAATTGGTATCACATGTAATTGGCATGTTATGGAATTTAACTATAGTTATACACATTTTAGAATTTCTGTCGCACTTCATTATCTGCTAATGACCTGAGGCAGGACACGCCCACACGCCAATCACACGGAAATCAGTCCGGGTAATTTACATACTAGACCCCGCCCCCGGACACCGGCATGAAACACACACACACAAAGACAGGCTTGAGTTTACACACAGATTCAGTTTTCTGCACGTTTGGAAGATGACACGCACTACTACACATCCAAGGAAACTCTTCAGAATGTTCTGGAAAGTGGGAGGAGTTTACATTTACCTCAGAAGAAGACTGTGTGGCCATGACGAAGAACAAGAGCATTTTGAAGAGAGAATAGATCCAGGAGGACACACCGGGTAAGTTATTAAGTCTTATATAACTCTTATTCTGATAATATTAAACTAATATTAGTAAATATTTTCCTCACTTCAGCTAGCTCTTGTCAGCTTGTGTGACACATTGGCTTTCAATGCCATTTACATAGTTTAGGTAAATCATGCTAACATGCTGCCTTTCTGTACTGTATGTAGCACATGATATTTCCCGGTGGCTAAGCTAATGCCTTATGGAGTTTACAGATGTTTATAAATGTTCTAATGTATTTCCCCTTGTTTTGGATAGCTTTAGATTATGGTTGCTAATATGTATTTGGCTCCGTTTTGGTTAGTTTATAACACTGTTTCATATCTTTATCATTAACTATTGGGAAGCTAAGCAAGAATCAGTATGAAACATGAAAAAGTTTTTAAAAGTTGCCAATAAATTAGTATTGTGATGTGAAATTATTTTTCAGATTGAAAGGGCTCTGGGGTGTTTTGCCAGGCAGAAGCGTGGAGAGCAGCCCGCCTTGCCACCTCTGCTACTGCCATAGTGCGGAATCTACTGCTTCGACTTGGAGACTTCACTGCAACCTGAATGGTACAAAACATGTTCCTAATCTCTTCTGTCTTTAAAAAAAAATAAACAAGTCAGTCATGTTCTGTGGAATAAATTATGTTTGTGTGCGGGCCATCGCTTTTTTACTTGCCATTTTTGTATTTTCTTGAACCTCAAGAAAACGTGATGTGTATATAAAAAAAACTCTTGCTTTCTCCACCTTCATTTTACCCCCTTTAATAATAATTTTGAAATATTACTTTAAGGTGAAAAGCCAACCAGAGGGGATGGGGAGCAGCTGGTCGCGTTTATTAGGCATTGGAGACTGCATAAGGTAGGGCACCCATTATTGTTACTTTATCTGCTTAGGACCTATATACTAATTCATCGCTTGCTCACTTCTTAATTCTACCTTTCCTTTAAAGCCACATCTTTGGGGTATTGCGCTATAAGGTGTGTAGTCCTCTATTTTGTAGAACATATAGTGTAGCAAATAACCTCGTGGCACTAATTGTTGTCGTCTGAAGTTTTAATAAATAATCATTTATTATTATTATTACACTGTCTTATTATTTTTGTCTTTTCTAGATGCTACATTGAAGAAGTGGCCGGCAGCCACCCGAGGGCAGACAGGCACATCTATCAATTCAAAGCTCACGAAGCTGAGAAGGTCTTCAAAATATATATATGTTTTCTTCCTGTTGAGTTTTTTTGTCTTATTTTTGTTCTTGTACTATATTTTTGTTCTTTTACTATTTGATTGTTCTTAAAAAAAAAAAAAAAAATTAAATTTCTACATTTTGGGCTTTTATTTATGTTGTCTAACAGCTATGGATTTTAATAATTTTACTAATATCTAGGTAAAAATATAGGTGCATATATGCACATAGGTACATGTATGCATGTATATATAAGTACATATAATATAGGAAAACGGCCAATTTTATATATGTCACATATATTAAAAACCTATATCAAACCTACATTAAAACATATATGTTTTATATAGGTTTTTTTCCGTGTGGGAGGCCGCTTCACCAGTGTTCTAACTATCGTTAGGTACACTAATTGTCTATTAAAGCATGTCTGTATGACCTGCAACACAGAGAGGAGAGCAGATGCCTGAAAAACCCACATTCATAACCAGTCACAGAAGCATTTTCAGCATGAAAACACATTTGATAATGGTATGCCATTTTAAACAACACTTTTATCCTTAATAAATGCTTCTAAGTTGTTTCGAACTGTCCTTGGTGTTTTAATTTTTCCTAAGTTACAAAGCTAATAAGATTATAATGCCAGACAGAATACCAACTCCTTCTGTAATCCTGGATCAAGGGCACTACTTGGTGTGTTAAACAAGTGATTGTACACTATAGCACACTAGCTTTTTATTTGAAGCTTTTTGAATTTCAACCCCTGAACCTAGAAGTCAATGGAGTTGATATTCTTTTTATAAGCAAAATATAAAAAGAAACTGTTTTAGGCCTGTAAACTACCTATATGGGTTATTCTCCTCACATTTGGCTACATAGGACCAATAAGAATTTAAACCACTTTTACTTCTGTTGATTACACTACAGTAACTGTTGGTAGCTAGCAGTGCTGGACTGGGACAAAAAATCGGCCTGGGCATTTTGACTAGAGACCGGCCCACTAGGTATTATTGGCAAAGCCATAAAGCCTTTGAATGAAAACAAACGCTGTTCTGACAGCGATGTACACCGTCCTGTTAGTATATGTATCAATCTAATAAACTTAAACCTACACCATCCTCCCTATTCTGGTATTCTAAACAGTACTTAGCGAAAAACAAAAGACTGCTTGGTCGAGTTAACCTCCTGAACTATCTACAACACATGGTGGAAACCTGAAATTAAGACAGAGAAGACTAGAGGTGAGACATGATCATTAATGAGTATTAAAATTAATAAATTACAGATTTAGTGATATTTTCATAAACTATTTATTTACCACATCAACAAACAGCATGGCAGCACAAAATTTTTTTTAAACATGGCAACCTTTAAAAAGTGAAAGGAGACAGAGAAAGAAAGTTGAGAAAGAATAACATTTAATTGAATTTTTGATGCCATTTTACACACAGTACATGGCACAAGAACTGACAACACAACAAAACACAGAGATCACGAGAGACCTGGGCTGCCACAACCAGCTAAATCGTAACACAAATGCACAGAAATCAATTATTTTTCTACAATAATTAAATAGATTCAACATCTTTCTTCGACATAATTTCAGACTGCACAGATGGTAAGCTTACTGGGCTTACAGAGACTTAATATTTTTAGACTTAATATTTACTATAAATGATAATTAATTTCTATACATTTAACATCAAATGACCGCTTTGGTTGTAAAATTCAGATAATTATTTAAAAAGCTAGACATTTAAAATGAGAATAAGAAAGAAAAGTATTTCTTGGTGCCCCCCTTTCCTTGTTAATGCCCTACCTGGCCCCCTGGCAAAACTTTGCTAGACCCGCCCCTGCACAGTTACCAGCTGTCAGCTATGTAGAAAAGGATCCTGGTGTTATTTGTCTGTCAGAAACAGTTCATAACTTCCCTTCAACTCATTCATGTCACCTAAAAGATAAACCTGTTTCTCCATCACCTGTTCAACTCTGATGATTCAATAAGGAATCACCTGGTTCCTGGTTTCACCTTTGTTTCTCTCTCACATATCCAAACCGATCATGACTAGCAGCTTTTATGGCTGTGGCTCCAGCAAACAGCTGATAAACCGATTAGCTGATCAACAGGAGAAGGAGGGGAAGAGAATGAGAGAAGCCGAGGCAGCTGCGCAGAGTAAAGACACAGGATAACTCCAGCTTTGTGTGTTTTTTTGTTTTTTCATTTTAGCTAAAATACAGGACAAATCGCGTTCCTTTTCACCTCAATACGTAACGCGTAATATTTTCTCTGAATACGGGACGATTACATTCTTTACGTTTGGCAACCCATACTAACTAACCTTATTAATAATTCACTCTCAGTAACATCATAGCACCAGCATAGAAACTCTGTCATCATGCTAACTAGTACACAGTAGGAGTTATTGTAACTGACTGTAAAAAGTTAGCAAGCACAACGAAAATAAGCTACACCTACTTGGTTTATAAGTTTTTTTTATGGTTTTACTTGGTTTTACTTAGGCTACCTCAGGTTCAGTTCTGCCACTTGAACCGGCGGCCGCCTCGGGTCTCTCCTCCTCCTGCCTCCCCTTTCCCTCTTCAACCTGCACTTGCTAATTTTACTGAAGTGGAAGCTCCACTATAGCCACCAAACAACTGTGATATTTTAGCACATTTGGCAGCATTTGCCTGAAGGGCTAGTTTTTTTTGGCCCTAATTTTTTCGGCTCCTCCTGCTCCTTTGCGTTTTTTGTTCTCCGTTTTTGTTCAGCAATGATATGTGATTGCTGAGCCGTTGCAAGCGGGAGGGTGCATCTGACCTCCTCGGCTGTAATTGGTCCAGCCCAGAGTCGATCATGACCAATTGGCCAATCCGCCACCTTTAATGGTTTATAACGTTACAAAAAAAAAAAAAAAACATTGGCAGTCGGCCCACAAAAGACGAAAATCACCATCGGCCCACCGGGCAAATGCCCGGTATGCCCTATGGCCAGTCCAGCCATGGTAGCTAGTGTCGGTCTCCAGCTCTGCCAGTCGCGCTTAGTTAGTTTAACCACCTGCTGTAGGATCGGTGTTGGAAAAGCTGTATATATATGTTATGAATAAATAAACAAACAAATTATAATCTGTTGATAAATTGTGTTTGTGGAACTGTGATATATTAAAAAAAAATAACATCCAACATATTATATGACATATTATAGAACACAAATTTATTAAAGAATCTCTCTTGTGTGATATTGCTTAAGTATGCAAAAACTTTATTTATTTTTAAGGTAATGGCTATAAAAATAAAATGCGTGTTTCCTTTTGAGGAAAAAAAAACAAAAACTGTATGTCTAATGTTCAGTGCTAAAAGGATGGGTAGAAATAATCGCCTAGTGTAGTTGCAGACCTGATGGAAATTTGTTGAAGTTGATTAAAAATGAATAATACATTTGTTTTTCTGTGTGGCCTATTTTTTTCTGAAATGATTTACAAATTATAATAACAAAAGGTACTTTGCAAAACTTTATTTACCACCTGAACCAGGTGCCTTTTAAGACTGTATGAATTTTTTTCTGTTTGTTTTTCTTTTAAAGCAACAACATAAACAAGCTAACTGCTTTAAAGGAACAATCTTTTCAGTTATTTTAAGTGATTTACTACTAATAGATCTCTTGAGATATTCTGTTAAACAAAATGGTGACATACCCTAGTCTGCATGCTATATGGCTTGTAAATAGGCTAATAAATTATTGTTTGTACAAAAGGAAATAGATAAATATTTTATTTATATACATGTTAATAACAAGCAGAGTAGCAGGTTGTAGTACATAAATATGCACCACTGTTAAGATTAACTACTGTTAATAATAATATACTATAATAAACTCCCATCAAGGAGCTGTAAAATGGAAAAGTTTTACTTACTTATTGTTATGTTAGAATACATTGTAGTAGTACAGTATTTGTAGGCATGTCTTATTCACTCCAGATGGACTGGTACAGTACAGTATATAGCAAGAGTCTGAAATAAAAAATTCCTGAGGTGGAGTTTTGGCTTGTCACCAGAGTCGTCATTTTTAAGGGTTATTTTAAAAATATTTTTTTTCCATGGAATGTTTTATTCCAGTGTAATAAGTAATATGTGCTTAACGTAAGTCATTTCCCATTAACCTATTAGGCATTACCTATTTATTAGCGCTGAATTTAGGCATGGTTTTCAAAATCAAAAGGTGACTCTCTCTAAATCTCATACCTTGTGGACTCAATATATTACAATACGCCATACAGTATTACCAATATAGTATAATGTCTTATCTTCTTAATGCCAGAATATTGCTTAATATAAATAATTACTTTTTTATTTTATTTTTCCTGTTGTTGATTATTAAAGCTGCTTTGTGGGAATGACAATTGTTAAAAGTCATATATAAATGAAATTTAATAAAAAATGAATATATATATATATATATATATATATATATATATATATATATATATATATCCTATATACTAATTATATATATCCTATATACTATATATCCTTGTACTATCCCCATATAAGCACTGTTGTTATTAGGGCCCAAGCACTATAGCAGGACCCTCTTGTTTTCCTAAGGATTATTTTTTTTCCACATCCTTTTGGGCTTTTGGGAGGTCTTAACATGCTTAAAAACTCATGAAAATTGGCAGGCAGACTGGAATCTGCTGCAATTAGGATGCCTGAGTGTCACATGGCCCAGGGTCATCAGGGGCTCCCACACGAGATTTTGCTGCATAGCTCATACACACTTGCACGTATTCACACAAAACTCTGTACACATTTAGAGCTCCTTGAGCTGAACAACTTTCGCATGACCTGGGTTCAACTCAAAAGGAAGTCCGTTATTTTGGGTCATTCACAAAAACGCACCTGATGGATTTTGATATACTTCTCCAAGGGAATTTATACAATCTCCACCATACCGGGCCAAAGTGAAAGTCAAAGACATTGAGGATGCAAAATTATAGGGGGATTTTAGATATCTTAAACGGGTCAGCCGTGACGATGCCTTAAACTTATGCTAAATAGTGATTGATAACTTTCTGTGTGGCATTTTATTGAGTGACATTATATTCAGTGCACTGTAAGCCCAGACAAGTTGAGTTTACTTAACAAATTGGAGGAAACTGGTTGCCCTAAAAAAAAAAGTAAGTAATGTAAAAGTAATGTTCAAAAAAAAACTTAAGTAAGTTTAATTTAAATGCTAAGTTGACTTAACTTAAATGAGTAAGTTGACTCAACTTAAAATCTCTAAACTAAGTTGACTTAACTTAAAATCGTTTGTAATATCAATTGCTTTACCCAATCACACCACTTAATATCTTAAGTTAAAGTGAGAATTTTTTTATTTCCATTCAACTTAAATTAGAGTGTTTAAATTATTATTTTTTAAATATATAAAAAAAATTAAACAGTATATTCTTTTCCAGTTTTATTTAAACTTCAAACATAAAATTCAAGAACAAGTCATGTCTTATAAAACTTTTTTGTTCATTATTTAAACAGTGGTTCAATCATAGTCCAGGTGCAGAGCATACATCAGTCCAAAAAGGCCTGAAGTTGGTGGCCAGTTTATCCATCACCACACTCCCTTCCAAGATGATGTCCACTCTAGATAGGTTGAGCTGAGGTTTTTCTTGATCAATGTAGAGGACTCACACTGGTTTTTTACTGTACAAGTGCATATTAGTTACATAACAGAAAAAAAAAACTGATTAACAAAGAGAAGATATACTGTAATTAGCAGTTAGATAATGCAGTCTTGTTCAACAAAAAGTACCTCTATTTACCTCCACCTATTTATATTTTTCATGTGCATAAAATTAACCATTCTGTAAACCATTAAAGTAAAAGTTAAATACCAAGCAGTCCTTAAAAAAATATTAATGAAGAAAGAGGTGGACAATAACCTTTTAATCACACTGGTTAAAGCATGTTTTACTGCTCACAGACCATGAAATGATAAGGAGGCTAAATTCCCGTACAGGTGACCAACAGGTAAAATGACCATCAAACTAATTAAAAAACATCACGTTGTACTGCTCCAAAACAGCAGAAAGAGTGATTAGACAACGTTATACAATATAGCTAGCTACTGTAACTTAGCGGGTGAAATTATGTGAAATGCGCGTTCGTGTTCCCAGTTATCTAAAAAAAATAGATGAAAAATTGTTGAACATTACAACAAAGTTTTAATACTGCCACACTCAGCTCCTCCAGAAAATAAAGCAAAAAAATAAATAAAAAGCAGCAGGTTTATACTTCTCGCCAATAGCACTCACCATATTCAGTAGACTGTAGAACAGCAGCCCGACCCGTCGCTCTCCGTCTCACCTGCTGGAAGCAGCCTCGGCTCGGTCACCTGGCAGGAGGTTAATGCGGGGCAGCGTCCGCCCACAGCCACCATTACATTAGCTCCGTTAACGGCAGTCCAAGTAACAGGTGATAAAACTTTTGTCAATTTCAACGCCTCACAATCAGCCTCTCGAGTGAAAGAAAACTATATGAAAAGGATTAGAAGTGAAAAACAGATTGTGGTCTAATCAGACGAATGAAATAATCTCGTGTGTTGCCTGAAAAAACAGCCATCAACTTCAAATTTGGTCTCTATGGAGATAAAGAGGCGTGGCCACGGCTAAATCTTACTATTTTTAAGCGATTAAACTTAAAATTATTAACTTATTACATTACTATCAAATTGCAAGTATATTGTATTACAAATTGGCACAATATACTTACCTATATTAGTAATGCAATCAAACTTAAAATTATTTACTATATTGTAATTGATTGTTTAATTAGATATTAAATCCGAGTTTACAGTGTGACGCATTGTGACATCACATTTAGTGACATCACATTGTGTGATGCTTATTTTCCAGCTAAAAAAGAAACAGTGAGGCGAAATTGCAGTGTACATAACAGTAAAGACTGAATTAAAGGAGGTATATTAATATTATAGAATTATTACATTAATCGATTAATGGCATGGGAATTAACATCATGGGAACAAAACTGCAAATATCAGGTGGGCCCTTTGTAGGGTCACCAAAATGTAACATTACATGACCTTGTCAACAGTGAGGCTCTCTGGGAGACTATTTTAAGTTGTTTGTTACATCTAATAACCCTCCAGGGAATAACTGTGGAACATCCTGTAAATGTTGCCTTAATTTGACCATATTCCTGTGTATAATTGAACCACTCACTCACTCTTACTCATCATCTATACCGCCTATTCTTGGATTCAGTGTCACAGGGGGCCTGGAGCGTATCCCAGGAGGCTTAGGGCATAAGGCAGGGTACACCCTGGACAGGGTGCCTATCCATCGCAGGGCACACACATTCACACACTCACACACTCATTCACACACTAGGGGCAATTTGGGAACGCCAATTAGCCTAACCTGCATGTCTTTGGAATGTGGGAGGAAACACACCAATGATGGGGAGAACATGCAAATTTGTTTAATTGTAATCTGTTTGCAAAAATTAATTATACGCTTTATAATAGTGTATTATTTAATAAACTTAAATAAACAACTTAGTGAATAAATCAGAAGCATTATATTTTTGACAAAATTTAGGAAACTTTAAAATGTGGGAAATTTCAAAGTAAAACTAATACACAAGGAATTTTACTTTAATGAAATTTAAATGTATTTCAGGCAGTCAGTGGAAATAACTTGGGGCAAGCTAAGTGTAGCACAAGCTGGAATTGACCTTTAGCAATTGACCTTTTAAAACTGACCTCTGTCTTGCTTGGAATTTCCTGTGTTTTGTGGTGATAAAAAAAAAAATAAATAAAAATTGGTCTTACTCAATGCACTCCGTATAGTTTGAATAAAGTCATACAGAGTTGGGATTTAAGATGTGGGATTTAAAAGCTATGTGTTTCATTAAATATTATTCTCATGTTTGTAAAGTGGCTGATTTCATTAAGTTTCCAGCTATATATGTGTATATGTATAAATTTACACAAGTGTCACCTTGAATTAATTTTTGTGCTCCAAATTAAAAGCTGAGTAAAATCTCTAATTTGGACTCATACATATTTGCATTACCTTGTGGACTCTGTTCCTGACTGGTATATCATGTATACATCATAACCATAAGACATTAAGCCTTCTCTTATTAACAATATGATATAATGTCTTAAATTCTTTAGGCCAGAATATTGCTTAATATAAAAATTATTAATTTCTGTAATTTATTTTATAGAAATATGTAATTATAAATGTTGTTGATTTTGTAAAGCTGCTTTGCACCCAATGCTGCAATGACTGTTGTTAAAAATGGTATATAAATACAATTGAATTGAAATGGGATTGAAAAATATCCTCATATAAAGATCCTCATATGATGATATTTTCTTTCAACTACATTCACTATATATCTTTGGACTGTTACGTAGAAAGTTAATTTATAAATTAATTACTGTATATTAATGCCATGGGAGAAGCGCATATAAACCATATAATCAACAATTTTTTATTAGCAAAAAGTAAGTAAGTAAGTAAGTAAGTAAATAACAAAAACAGGTGACAAGAGGTTCATTTGAAAATGAGATATTATATCACCTGTATGGTATCTCACACCCATTTTCAGTCCTCCCAGGATGTTTAAGATCAGCACACCCTTAGGTAAGCCATGAAGTAACCTCAGTCGTGGACTCATAATAAGCTGCAAGCCACCCCTGATCAAGCAATAATGTACCATGTAAATGTGAGTACACAAGGGGCCATACATCAGGCCATGTGTGACTCAGAATGTAATCAAACCAGCATGTATCCAAGCCTGATTCGATGTAGAGCTTTAGACCATATACGTTTCGTGAAGTTAAGGTGTGTGCATGTGAATATTTACAAATATCCTCTAGATGCTACTAGTAATAAATTCAGAGGGTGATGACATAAACTGGGTCCATCATTTTATCCTTGACTCATTCATCCACTTATCCAAGATACCAGAGGTGGAAAGTAACAAATTACATTTACTGTAATTAACCATTGTTACTGTAATTAAGTTTTTTTACTGTAATTAAGTATTTTATGTACAGTTACTGTAATTAAGTATTTTTTGTATACTTCTACTTTTTAAAGTGGTTTTTAAAATCTGTTATTTTGCTTTTACTTAAGTATGTTTTGTTTGAAGTATTGTACTTTGATACGTTTGAAATCATATTTTTTTTGGGCGGAGAGAACAAACGCGCTAAATTCACAAGAACGATGGAAAAGGACAAAGCAGATGCACGTGATGCAGACTCAGCTGAAACCAAAATGCCATCAAATACTTATGAAGCAAACCCATGGGCATTGTAACGGGCACTCCTATGTTGTATACCACATTATGTATGTATGTTGCCCTTTTTAAGAGTTGCTGGCCCTCCCCCAGTGTGTGCGCTGCGGAAGTATATGCGTGAGACGGAGAGAACGAAGTAGGAACTCAGGTGTGATCCTCCCCCCGAAATGCTCTATTCTTCTACCCTTTTTTTTTACTTTTACTTTATGTTTTGTATTATAATTTTGTGATGCAATGAAAGAGGCCATTTTGCACTTAAAATGATTATGACAGGTAACTTAAGATAATTTGACTAGCTTGGGCAGTGGTAACTCAGTATTTATGGGTTTCAGTCAGGTCCCAGGTTCAAACCCAAACACCACCAGATTGAAGCTGTTGGGACCTTGGGCATGGCCCTTAACTGCACAGATGCTCTAGATACTGTAGGTGCGTCTTCCCAAAATTAAATTAGTGTTTCTGAATTGTACTGTATACAGTAGGAGCATTCAGTATAGCGCTGCAGTGTAAAACTAGTTAAAAACTTGACTAGCAAACCCTTATATTTCACATAAAATAAACAGTACAAAAATGAAAGTAATGCTTATACATGTATATGGATTAAGTTAGGCATAATAATTGGCATAAAAAAGTATAAAGCAATGTATGGAACATTCAATTCAGTGAGTAACCATAAAGATGTTTGCCATACAGTAAACAGTACTGTAACAGTAGAGAATAAACAAACCTGGCAGATTGTTTTGAACACAGAACTGAATTTATAGCAAAACAACTAAATTATAACACTCAGAATGACCTTTTATTTGGTGTAAATTGACTGATGTGCCTAACTTTTTCCAGAAGAGCCTTTGTTTTACTAAATAATCCATGACTTTTCCCACCAATACATTCAGATTTCTTATAGAAATAAAAATAGATGGCTGTGACTGTGAATGTGAAATGCGGCTGTGCTTTTAAAACTGAAATAAACCTGCTTACTATTGTTGTGCTTTTACTTTTTAAAAGGCAGTGGTTATTCAGCGGGTATGTATTTGTGCTTTGTTATTTATTCTGGAATGCTGATTTTTTATTTTGTCTGCTTTGCAAAAGTTGCCCCTGTTTATGACTGAAATAAAGCTGTTCATTTGGCAACACATGCTTTCATCTCCACTTCAAAACATCTTTGATATGAGCCGACATGAGCGTGTAAGATGTGCATCTAAGAATATTTATGTGAAAATATTGAAAATGTTTTTCATTAAGTTTCTTTATTCAAGCCCTTCCTGTTCCGATGAACATGTATTAGCACATCACTCCCCCCAAACAACACAGAATTTAGCATTTACTTACATCTGAATAGAGTCGATGACATAAATCTTGCATGTGAATGGAGCACTAAGCATTTAAAACAAAGATTTATATAACCTTTTGGCAAGGAAAAACATCTACCATTTGTGCACATATTTTTTCTGGGTTGCTAAAATATAGTTTTATTTGGAAAAACACTTGAGAAAAAAAAGTGATTGGCATCATTGATGATGAAGTCAACTCTTAAGGGTTAAAACTACCAAATACACCATAGAACAGTTTCAGTACATACACTATTTACAGTTATTTGTTTTAAGCACTCTTTCATATAATATATAACACAAGAACATAAAATTTAAAGTGATTGCTTAGCCTTGCAGAATCTTATGCAAACAGTAAATATCTAATCTTCCTAATTCTATCTATCCTATCCATCCATTCTCACTAATTCAATTCAATTTATTTATATAGCGCTTTTAACAATTGTCATTGTCTCAAAGCAGCTTAACAAAATTAAAAGAAGATTATAAAAATGTATAGGAGAATATCTTCAAACTACAATATCTTTACTCACTGAAAAAAAAGGATTTTGTAAATAAATACACATGAGGCTGTACTGCATATTTTATTTTTGATGTAAGACTGCAGCAATTTTTTAACAACTCAGTATTCACAGCAAATGTCTCCAGAGGATTTGTGTCACTGTGTCAAGAGTTTTGAGAGAATGCAGCCTGATTGATATCGCAAGCATTGCTTTTCCTGTGGTCTGCATGAAAATAGATACTAATGTGAATGTAATAGTTATGTGACTTGCATATAACATAACATAATATATAGTAAAGATAATATCATTAAATACATTCGTGGTACAGTGATGTAATAAAAAATGTGTGGTACAATATGAATCGTGTTTGAAGAAAAGAAATAATGGGGTTAACCATTGGCTAAGAATTATATAATATACACTGCTAGCAAAACCAGGAGTAAAAGGGCAAGAAACAAAAAGGGCAACATCCTTCTCCTGGCATTTATTAATGAATATCACCCTCTTAAAAAAAAAAAAAAATGTACCTTATGACAGTACTTTGCAATTTTACTTAAAATAGATAACATGTGATAACATTTAAACCTTTGAATTTTTCATCATACAGGAAGTTACTGAGGTGTGTGAGGGCAAATTGCTCATTTCTGAGATCTCACGCTCAGCTGTTAAACATTGGCCAAAGCAACAGGGAAACCACTCTTTCAGGA
Source organism: Clarias gariepinus (assembly GCF_024256425.1). Taxonomy (NCBI): domain Eukaryota; kingdom Metazoa; phylum Chordata; class Actinopteri; order Siluriformes; family Clariidae; genus Clarias; species Clarias gariepinus. Next base: position 5,635,643 of record NC_071103.1, on the reverse strand, counting down.
TCTTTATAAATAAATTCCTAAATTTCTGCCCCATAAAGGCATAGATTATGGGGTTGAGGCAGCAGTGACTGAAGGCGATGGTTTCCACCCACTGCATAGCCATGTTCAAGTCCTGAAACCATTTACAGCTTTGCATGTAGCCCAACTGATGCAGGAACTTCAGGAAGACAACAATGTTGTAGGGTGTCCAGAAAAGAAAGAAAACAGTGACCAAGACCAAGAGAAGCTTGACAGCTTTGTGTTTCTTTTGGGACTTTATTGTCATTATGATTGGGATGATGCGCGAGTAGCAGAACACCATCACTGAGAGGGGAATAATCAATCCAAGGAGGTTGAGCTCAATGTGAGAGATAAGGTTCCATGTTGTTTTTTCTTCATACTCCAATTTGCATATGAATACATTTGATTCATGTTTCATTTGTGTGAAAATGATGGTTGGCAAAGAAGCCACTAAGCTAAGTGTCCAAATAAACACAGCCAGGACTATGCCAGTTCTGACAGATCGATGCTTGGAGAAAAGAAAATTATGGGCATGCACAATGACAGCATAACGGTCTACAGTTATGAGGATCATGAAGAAGATACTTGCATAGAATCCCAGCATAAAAAACGTTGTCAGTGTTTGGCACATGAAGCTTCCAAATTTCCACTCATTTTTGGCAGCGTTGTGTGCCCAGAAAGGCAATGAGATCAGGAAGAGGAGGTCTGAAATGGCCAAGTTGAAGAGACACAGATCTGACATAGTGGCCCCTTTATAAAACTTTACCAAGACACCCACCACCAGGCCGTTGCCTATTAAACCAACGGTGAAGACGATGCTGTACAGGGAAGGGAGGAAGACTTGACTGAAGGCCATATCACTAAGAGTATTACAGGGCGAGTAATCACTCCAGTTAAAAATGATCTCCTTGGCTGTTACAAATAAATAAATGAGAAAACTATTATTATTACAGCCTTATCATTAGTGTAATAACATATACAAATATATTTTTCCGGCATTTGTAAAAGCAGTGGCACAATCCTCTTCACACAATTCTTTCAGAAGAAAAATACCAAATAGGGTATGGGTTATTTATATCCACATAAATAAACAGGGTTGCAGCTTGTACGTATATTTAAGGCATTTTGCAAAAAAAAAAAAAAAAGGGAAATAAAGTTACTTACTTGCTGTCATGTTGGTGTCTGTTGTAGCCATATTTCATATATCACTACTGAGTGACTTGTAAAAGCAGCCTGTATATACTGGTATATAAAAAGAGACTGAACTGCGATTTCCTGAGGCGGGGTTTTTGTCTTGTTGCCAGAAACAGTTATTTTATCTATGAGAGAGCAGAACAGAAACATGCAAATACATGCTCACACATAGCAAATTAAAAGAAGCAATTTTAATGAATATTTATTTATAAAATCAATGATAAAAAAAAAAATACAAAAGTGAAACTGGCTAGACTTTAGTGCTTACCTTAAAAATGTATTTAAAGAAAAGAGAACCGAAATATCTTTTTCTAATGAAGAGTTTTAAGTAATAAATGCAGAGTAAATAAAATGTTTTCCTTTAGCATCATATTACTAGGGGGCTCCCACATTAAGGCTACTACGACCACTCAATCGGGAGGGCCGAAGACTATCATGTGTTTCCTCTGAACCATGTGACGCCAGCCAACCGCCTCTTTTCAAACTGCTTGCCCACACACTGTTGGGGGCGGAGTAACACACTTGAAGGATAGCGCTATCCTCTCCTTTTGAGTGTGTGAGCTCACAGATGCCCCTGATTGGCTGTAGAGCCGGGATTAATGTGGGAACAAGCGATCTCCGGATAATAGGGGCGAGCACTTTACCACTGCATCACTCGGAGGCCGGGAAAATAAACAGAAATCTCTCTAATGATGCTCGATTGAGCGACACACTAACAGAATTACAGTTGTAAAGTAAAAATAAAACAAATTAACCTGCACTTTACCTTTGAAAAGAATCACAACAGAGCAGTGTTTTTTATGGTGTCCAATGGCACACGCACACACAGACACAGAGCAGGCTGAGCCTTGAGCAGAGAGAGTAAATGTTTTTTTAACCTCTCTAATGAGACTTGCTTTTGCTTTACACACACGCTGTACACACACGCATACAGACACAAAATAAAAGATGTTTATGTGCACACACGTCGTTACAGTGTTATAGTAAACAGTACACTCATGCACTAATGTTGATTAGACCAGTAAGAGACACGCACTAAGACCCAGTAGGGAAGACAATTTCCCACAATTCCACAGCACAAGAGAGAGAAAAACCCATTGGCTCAGGTGTAATCACGTGACGCTCAGCGTCAAAACAAGAAGCATATGCGTAAGACATGATCCTCGGTACTTGTAAACCAAGACTTGTTCGTTTTCCAAGTCAAAATGTATTAAATCTTTGCTTGTCTTGCGGAACACTCGAAACTGCGTTACTCGCAATCTAAGGTTTCACTAAAATTTGGGGGTACATTCCACATTTGTAATAAAAGTACAAAAACAATGTTCTTTCTTTACCAAAAGAAGTAGTTCAAGTTAACCAAGTAAAGTATACCCACTTCAGGAAAAGAAATAATTGGATTAATATTTGTATATTACATTATTATTATTATGATACAAAACTTCAAAACTTTAACTTATTTTTAAATCTATATATTTTTACAACAATACAACCACCAGTTATACTGTATTATAGTACAGTACACCCATGTGTCCTTAGTTGATTAACATAACCTTTTACAAATGTGTATTACACCTTAATGAATTTATTTAATTTAAACTGACAAATGGCAAACTTACTTTACATTCTGTATAAATGTCATTACCAATAAATAACTAAAATATAATATACAGAAGTGTTCAGTGATTTCTGTCTACACTTATCATTTAAGGCTAAACCTCATGGCCAACCCAACCTGTAAAGCCAAATTTAAACTTAAGTGTGTAGTTCTAATTGACAAGAACTCAGAATATATATAAAAAAAGTTAGAATGTTAAAAATTGTTACAGTTAAAACCATCGCGTCTGTGGAAAATTACACAGCTTACGTTTGTTCTTAAATTGCAAAAGGAATTAAAGTTCTACATGTGGTTTAGCATGTGGATTAGCAAGTCTAGGTAACTAACCCTAGTAAGGTTAAAAGTTTTTGTTTTGTTTTTTATTTGTTTGTTTTTTAATGGTAAAAATCAGTCAGCTGGTTACAGTATTATTATTAGGCTGGTCCTTTTCTTTAAAAAAAAAATAGTAAGTTAATGTTACTTAATGATCAGTTTTTTGCAAACCAGTAGTTTTATTATAGAGCGTTCACACACATGTAACTTCCCTAACGAAACAAACGTATATTGCAATATACTAGAATTTATATTGCAATAGATTAGGAAATATATTTTAATATATGAGAAACTTCCCCATATATTTGCAATATATGGATGGATAACCTATTGCTATATATTGATTCATATATTTTAAAATACATTGCTGTGCAAACAAAACTGTATTACATTACTGCATGCTTGTTTATTGAAACAAAGTTATTTTTTTTATGGGATAAGCAAGGTCCAAGCTCCAAATCATATTTTGCATGACATTAATTATATTTTACATTATATAGCCATATGAATAGACCATATATGGCTATGTATTGATTTATATATTATAAAATGTAGTGACAGAGTATTATAAATGAAATCATTATTAACAGCAGCATAAAGTCCACTTTTTATTTACCGACATGAAATTTCATTTCAGAATTTTATTCCTTTCACATGACTTTTCATCCTCAACATGCCAACTACATTTTCTAAATTTACCACTGAACTGTGTGATTTGTCATACTGTCTTCCAACAGCAAAACATTTTCTGTTATCAAGTCTCTCTACCACAATGTAATAATACACAGTGATTATGTGTCCAACAAAACAGTGAAGCTGTTCCTTTTTCATTACTCTAGTGAACTGCTGAGTAATACAGTTCTAGTTTGACCAAAATTCTACTGAATATTTTCACAACTGTATCTGTGGTGACTGAAAGTCTCTCTCATAGCCAGTATCTCTTCATTAGTAAGTTTTCGTACAAAGTGTAAGCCAAGGGTCACAACTTGATCTGCTACTTTTTTAAACTGTTTCAGCTTTTTTTTACCAGTCATGTTGTTATACAACTGTATGCATCTAGGCACAGCATTTATTAGTGCATTGTTTTTGAAAAGAGGCAACACTTGTCTATATGTGAATTGTTTCATTATTTGTAGGAGAACACACTGGGTGCCATGAAACATCTTCAGTATCTCCCCATTAAAAGACCCAAAAATATATCCTGAATGTGCCCACAAAGGTCCCCAATTTCTCACAGAGTCTGGCAAATGAAGACATAAATGTACGTTAAATGACACATTTTCCTTTCCATAAATTGTTTAAAACTGTTTGACAAACTCAACAACTAGTTTTTCACATCTTTGTTTTTCACATCCCTCTGATGTGACAGTATCCTTACACAGCAAGAACATGAAGGTGACAAGGATTAACCAGTGCTGGTAAAATGCAGTTCTGCCACTCACTGGCTTTCCAAAACATCCTTTGCTGAAAAGAGCGGGGCACTCTTGTGATATTGCAAGGTTGTTTAATTTTTAAGAGTCGTTGGTCAAGCTTAGGAACACGATTACCAATATAGTACGGTTCCTCATGGTGTTCACTATCCAGCCAAATTGTCATTTGCCGAACAACTCCAAGATGTACATTATGCATATGTTCAGAAGGCACTCCAGATATGATGTCAAAATGTGGGATGTTGACAAGACATGTGGGCCCTTTAATGCCTCTCACAGATTGCGATGTGCGCACAGCCTCCCTTGCATCAGTTAGGGTTGTAGCATGATCTCTTTTTGGAACATCTTTGTATGGATGAACCCTAACAGTTCTATTTCCCTTTGAAACTTGTTCACCAGGATGTAGGCAGAGGCTGCACCCATAATGACCATTAAATTGGGTCATGTTTTGCAGAATGGGCCTGGCAACTGAATCACACATCATAACAGCTGCTATCACTCTACAGTGATTCACAATGTTGTTTCTGTGTAACTTGAAGCCAACAGTTGACAAATACTGACACTCTTGTGTGAATGGTTTTAAAAATGTATTTACATTTGGCCTTTCAGTTTCAAATCATAGGCCAAAAAGTAAAACATTCTCTTTACGGACATGGTAAGGAAGCTCGTTTACCATCCCTTGTAATTCCCAAATTCCGAACTGGAATGATTTGAATACTGGAACTCCATCACAATTTAATGTTAAGGAAAATGCATGAGGACTATTTAGTGGACCACCATCTTTGCTCAGAGTATGATACATTTTACAGCAACATATGTCATCATAATTTTCTGAATTACATTGTGACATTTCCTGACTTAAGACAACATGCAATATCTTCTCTTTGAAGAAGATGTTTCAGTTGTGTTTGGATGGGTAAGTATAGGAAGAAATTTCCATTCTTCAGGGAGCGGTTTCTATCCCATGTAGAGTTAAATACACTGCCCATCAGTGACTTAGTCGCCAATGTAATTGCGACAGTATATGTGACATTCTAAGTGACCCTGTATCTGTTTAAGCTCTTGTAAGAACAGATGCTTTCAAGTGTGAACATTTTCTGGACAGTGAATATTAATCAAATCTAAAAGATCAGACAGGGCCACACCAGTAAGTGAGTGTCTCAAAGCATATAAAAGTATAAGCAAAAAACTCTGTGCTTTGGTTAGTTGTAAGCCTGTGTAAAGTGGCTCATCATTTAATGGAGAAAGCCTTTCATTATTATCCAAATGTGATTCTTCATTTAGTGACTTGTCAATGCTGTCTTCCATGGGAAATTCTTCTCCACTGCCAATGGCCTCAGAGTCAGTAAAAGACTGCCATAGTGGTTCAAACACACCAAAGTCAACACTGTCCGCAAAACTGAAGATTGATGACTCTGTTGTTTCCCTCAAATTTGGTGGTAGTTCATCAGATTCAGGGTCTGCGTGCAGGTCTGTAATGAAAAAATACATTAAGCCCAAGGAATAGTTAACAAACATAAGCACTAGGAAATTTGCATAAAATTAACACTTGATAAAAATATAAAAGATGTCACATTGTTGTATAAAAGGTAAAAAAAAACGCTTCGGTTAATTAAAAAAAAAAAAAAAACTAGGAAAGCAAACTAGTTCAAGTTTAAAGACACGAAAATCATATGTGAGATCACGGCACTGTTAAAATTCCTTACTGTAATGTCTTCACTATCATGTGCATCTTCAGATCTGTTGTCAGAGGAATCCTGATCCATGTTCTGCTGTGTAAGAATAGAGAACAGTTTAAGACAAACCATGTGGTATACATGGCTGATTATTTTGATTCTCTTGCTTTACGTTAGATATAAATTATAATTATTCAACAGTATTTAGCAATAACAGGGGCTACAAGGGACTCCCTTACAAGAGGAGGTAGGGAAATGTTTAATGTCAAATGTCTGCAAAGTGAATGGAACAGTTCAAGACAATATTCCAGTCATCCAATATCCCTGTCAAGAGTAAATTATACTTACTGTAATGTCATTACTATCATGTGCATCTTCAGATCTGTTGTCAGAGGAATCCTGATTCAGGTTCTGCTGTGTAGGAATAGAAAAGTCTTAGAGGAAGTGCTGTCAGACATAGTAGATTATTATTAGTAATAGTTATTAGTAGATTACTTACAATAATCCCACCACCATCATGTGCATCTTCTGAGCCATTGTCGGAGACGAGGTCAGAGGAATCCTGATCCAGGTTCTGTTGTGTAAGAATAGAGAACAGTTTTATATAAAGCATGCGTATGGTAAGTATGGCTATATACTGTATAGGCGAGAAATAGGGTGTCTGCGCCTATGTCTTAATTGAGTTTTTTCGCTCGGTGCGTACTGTAACTCCAAAAAAAGTCAATTTGGGAACGCTGATAGGCTAGACCTGAAACGTTTGTCTCCCATTGTTTGTACGCAACTATGGTCTATATTGTTTCAGTATTTATTTTCAATACCAGTTTTCTGATATCGGAACATTAGTTAATTATTTTCTAGAAATAAAGCCCAATATGTTTGTTTGTGGAAAGTTTATCTTTGTAATTATATGCACTTTAACTGGGTTCTGTTCAGAAGCATGCCACCTCAGCAAGCCAGAAGAACAAATATTTAATACATTCAAAATTATGCCATTTTGGCCTTATTTTTAGAAGTAGGGAGAGGGTAAGAGCTATTTATCAAAAATCTTAAAATAGGAAATCACTCCCATCCCCTCCAAAATGTAGGAGAGCTCTGGAGGTGTCCTAACTGGTAAGGAATAGTGAGGAAATGGCGTTCAGGCAAAAACGTGTGTAGAGGAGAGATGTTTTCATGGAGCACAGAGCTCAGACATGTTTAGACGAAAATGGATAGGTGGTCAAAATGTGTGTAACTGGTTACTAATTCCGACAGTCGAAAATAATAAAGTAAACTTCACAGATCATTTCCCCACCACGCAGCATGAATGCCTGATCCATGGCATGCACATTCAAATAATTATATTCATATATACATTTTATATTCTTATATTAAATTATTTGAGTGAACTGTGTACTTGAGATTCTCAGTTATACGCGGCGCTTCATCACTTCATTAACATGGCATATCCCCATGTTTCTCACTCCTCAGGGGTACGTGTGTCAAACTTACAGGTGGCACTGATACATATTGAATCCCAGCATAAAAATTCTCATGGACTGCCTATTGCGGACAGTCTGAGCACTGATGGAGGGATTGTGTGTTCCTGGTGTGACTCGGGCAGTTGTTGTGGCCATCCTGTACCTGTCACGCAGGTGTGATATTCGGATGTACCGATCCTGTGCAGGTGTTGTTACACGTGGTCTTCCACTGCGAGGATGATCAGCTGTCCTTCATGTCTCCCTGTAGCGTTGTCTTAGGCGTCTCACAGTGCGGACATGGCGATTTATCGCCCTAGCCACATCAGCAGTCCTCATGCCTTCCTGCAGCATGCCTAATGCACGTTCACGCAGATGAGCAGGGACGCTGGGCATCTTTCTTTGGGTGTTTTTTACAGTCGGTAGACAAGTCTCTTTAGTTTCCTGCGTTTTAAGAACTGTGACCTTAAATGCCTACTTTCTGTAAGCTGTTAAGGTCTTAACGACCATTCCACAGGTGCATGTTAATTAATTGATTATGGTTAATTGAACATGCATGGAAAACATTGTTTAAACCCTTTACAATGAAGATCTGTATTTTTACAACATTATTGTTGAAATACACAGTCCTGAAAAAGGGACATATATATATATATATATATATATATATATATACACACACACACCTAAAGGATTATTAGGAACACCATACAACACCATACTAATACGGTGTTTGACCCCCTTTTGTCATGAAGTGGGTGTAATGGCTGATGTTACATCGCCGTGGGCGGATAAAGGGCAGGCATAAACGCTGAGGGTCTTTTAATAAACACAAACAAATCATACTCAAAATAAACAAAACACTGGCTCTTTCGGCCTAACACACATATAGGTTCTTCATACATATTACACAGTATGGAAACTCTAGAAACAGAACATAGTGCGGGGGCTTGAGGGTACCACTCAGGCTGCTAGCTCTGTGACAAACGCTCTGTGTTGTGACCCTCGTTTAAAGATTTACAGGTGCTAATACGTTGAACCTTTAACTTAAGACACACTTCTATGGACACCCACACACGCGCTCCTAGGACGCTCTCTCACCCATGCTCACCTAAGAACTCTCACACGTCCCTCTGCACCACATACACGCACGCACGCACGCTCCTAAGCACCACATGCACGCGCGCTCCTAAGCACCACATGCACGCACGCACGCACGCTCCTAAGCACCACATGCACGCACGCACGCTCCTAAGCACCACACGCACGCACGCACGCTCCTAAGCACCACATGCACGCACGCACGCACGCTCCTAAGCACCACATGCACGCACGCACGCTCCTAAGCACCACATACACGCACGCACGCACGCTCCTAAGCACCACATACACGCACGCACGCTCCTAAGCACCACATGCGCGCACGCACGCTCCTAAGCACCACATGCACGCACGCACGCACGCTCCTAAGCACCACATCCGCGCACGCACGCACGCTTCTAAGCACCACATGCACGCACGCACGCACGCTCCTAAGCACCACATGCACGCGCGCTCCTAAGCACCACATGCACGCACGCACGCACGCTCCTAAGCACCACATACACGCACGCACGCTCCTAAGCACCACATGCACGCACGCACGCTCCTAAGCACCACATGCACGCACGCACGCACGCTCCTAAGCACCACATGCACGCACGCACGCACGCTCCTAAGCACCACATACACGCACGCACGCACGCTCCTAAGCACCACATGCACGCGGGCGCGCTCCTAAGCACCACATGCACGCACGCACGCTCCTAAGCACCACATGCACGCACGCACGCTCCTAAGCACCACATCCGCGCACGCACGCTTCTAAGCACCACATGCACGCACGCACGCACGCTCCTATGCACCTCATACACACACGCTCCTATAGAAGGTGCCCCGGCGTACAGCTTAAGTTAACGACCGGGAGAAACATTAGCGACAAGAATGAGAAACAAACAGGAGTAAGAAAACAATAGGACATCAAATTACAATTCACAATACTCACAAACACAGGTAAACTAAAAAATATACTTAAACACATTGAACCCAGAAGGCCAGTTCAACATAAATAGATAAAACAAAAGCCCACTAGACAATATTAATGCTCAACCCAATTTCCCAGAACTAACCTGACCGAGGTGCCTTCTGGGAAACTGGGTCTTCTAACAAAACTACAAACACGGCAACAGTGCCCTCTAGGGGCAGTCCCTGACAGTACCCCTCCCCCCCCCTCCTTAAGACGCTCCTCTGGAGCTCTATCGGCGATGCCTTCGCCCACCTCCCGACACAATGAACTAGTTCGCTGAGCTCGCGCCTGGACAGCCGCCGAAGTCGAGCCACGGATGCAGCTGCTGGACCCTTTATGTGACCCAGGCAGTTGAGGCAGCACTGGATCGCTGGAGTAGGCCGGGCGGCGGAGGCAGCACTGGGCAGGCATAAACGCAGAGGGTTCTTGTCAAAGTAAAGAGTCTTCAAAATAAACAAAACACTGGCTCTTTCTGCCTAACATACACCACATGCACGCACGCACACACGCTCCTGAGCACCACATGCACGCACGCACACTCCTAAGCACCACATGCACGCACGCACGCTCCTAAGCACCATATGCACGCACACTCCTAAGCACCACATGCACGCACGCTCCTATGCACTTCGAACACACACGCTCCTATGCACTTCTAATTGGCACTAAAGGGCCTAAAGTGTGCCAAGAAAACATCCCTCACACCATTACACCACCACCACCAGCCACAGTGGTAAGCCATGATGGATCCATGTTCTCATTCTGTTTACGCCAAATTCTGACTCATTGAGACTCATCAGACCAGGCAACATTTTTCCAGTCTTCAACTGTCCAATTTTGGTAACCTCATGCAAATTGTAGCCTCTTTTTCTTATTTGTAGTGGAGATGAGTGGTACCCGGTGGGGTCTTCTGCTGTTGTGGCCCGTCCGCCTCAAGGTTGTGCGTGTTGTGGCTTTACACATGCTTTGCTGCACACCTCGGTTGTAACGAGTGGTTATTTCAGTCAAAGTTGCTCTTCTATCAGCTTGAATCCGTCAGCCCATTCTCCTCTGACCTCTAGCATCAACAAGGCCGCATACTGGATGTTTTTCCCCTTTTACACCATTCTTTGTAAACCCTTGAAATGGTTGTGCGTGAAAATCCCAGTAACTGAGCAGATTGTGAAATACTCAGACCGGCCCGTCTGGCACCAACAACCATGCCACGCTCAAAATTGCTTAAATCACCTTTCTTTCCCTTCTGACATTCAGTTTGAAGTTCAGCAGATTGTCTTGACTAGGACCACACCCCTAAATGCATTGAAGCTAATATTATCAGTTGTTGTGTGTCTATTTGGAATAAGAAGGATTAGATTTAGATAATTAGATAGATAATGTATTATTGAGATTTTCACTGTCATTTGTTCAGTGTTGATGCAGCTCAAGATAATGGCTTCCTTGGGAGACTTGTAAATGATGACCATGTTAAATCAAACTGCAGAATAAAGACCATCCGTGTGATTGTAAACCTCATCTTTGTTTATTTGCCATAAGAAGCATCTGTCCTGGTGAAGAGATCACATACAATTATGGTGTTTCTAAGTCATGTTCAAGTCAATGACATCTATGTATGTTAACAGTTTAACACACTCAACATCTGGTTTCTGCCAGAGAATGTGTCTGACAGTTTGTTGGTATAAGTGCAGAAGCAGTATTTTAATTGTTGGCATCATAATCATTGTGTTGTTAGTTTAATCTATAAGGGCACTAGTTATTGGGACAGTGTTCTTTATTAGTGTTTTGAAGTTGTGTATGACTGAAACCAGTTTTAAGAGAACACTGTCTTTTAAGGACATTCCCTGAATCCCAATCCCAAGGTTGCATGTGAACAGTGCTAATGTTTCTGTTCACATGCAACATGTTTAGCATTCATTGCATAGACATGGAGAAATTGCATCTTAAACTGTGAGCTGAATAGCGATATCCAAGATTTAGCATGTATATGATGAAGTTAATTTAGTACTGATAAATGCAGTATTTATGTCTGCTTATACAGTCTGCATATACAGGTACAGTGGTATAGCCACTTCTGTGTGAAAGGAAGTAATGAAATAAGATTGCTGAGTCAACTGATCACATGAAATAGCACAAAAAATGTTTTTGTTTACTTAGTTTTTTTGCCTGCAAATATTTCAAACCTTCACAACTGTGTTTTTAGATGACATCTTTAAAGAATCCACCGACACCAGAACAACAAGATACAGCAGATGATGAGGCATCCAAAAAGATTATGTAAAAAAGAGTTAAGTGTCATTCTTACAAGTAAAAGTGAAATGTATAGAAATGTGTGCACTGTTTGTTTTACACAATATCGCCAATAGTATTTGCTCGCCTGCCTTCATGTGCATTTAAACTTGAGTAACAGCCAATTCCTAATTCATAGGTTTTATGATGTTGGCCCTGCTCTATTTGCAGCTACAGTATAATAGCTTAAACCCCTCTGGGAAGGCTCTACACAAGGTTTAGGACTGTGTTTATGGCAATTTTTGACCATTCTTCGAGAAGCCCATTTGTGAGGTCAGACACTGATGTTGGATGAGAAGGCCTGGCTCTTTATGGACCTTTTTTGTGCACTGGTGCACACACCAGTTCCAACATAACTGTGCACAAGTGCACAAAGCACGGTAAATAAAGACATGGTTGAGATGCGCTTCTGGAAGAACAGTCAAAATTTCCCGTAAACGCACTCCCAAACCTTGTGGAAACCCTTTACAGAAGAGTTAAAGCTGTTATCGCTGCAAAGGGGGCAGACCAACATTATAGTAAACCCTCTGTATTAAGAATTGGATGTTCGAAGCATTTAAAGGCAGGCGAGCCATATATATATATATATATACACTGTATATATATATATATATATATATATATACCGTAATTTCCGGACTATAACCCGCACCTGGCTATAAGCCGCACCTAGTACATATTTTAAAGGAAAAACCATTTTGTACATACATAAACCGCACCTGACTATAAGCCGCATGTGCCCACATTTACAAAGAAAGACGGTACATAAAAAGAGTTTTCAATGTTTTAATAACATAACTTAGCTTTTCTTTCCAAACAGTGCCCGTGACACAGAAGTAACACAGCGCTAACAGGGCTGTTTAAAAAAACACACACTGGTAAAAGTCACAGCAAGTAACGCACGGTAGCAGAGCTTAAAAGCTGCGTCGTATGCTTTTCTTTTTTCATTTTCCATGATGAGGGTGGGCTTATGCTAATTTTATTCATGTACAAAGCGCGCGAAGTTACCGTACGTTAAATTTCTTCTTCTATGGTGTTTATTAGCGGTTGTGACTTGCGTCTTCCTCGACAACACATGTCTCACTCTTACCTTTTCTGCTCGAGCGCCCCTGGCGGCCATTAGAAAAAATGCATACATTAGCCGCATCTCTGCATAAGCCGCAGGGTTGAAATTGTGTAACAAAAGTCGCGGCTTATAGTCCGGAAAGTACGGTATATATATTTATATATTTATATATTTTTTAATTCATTTTTTTTTTTTTATATATAAAGTATGGACAAATGTGCTGCATGTGTGGGACCAGTTGCATCATTTAAATAGATTGGCCTGAGATGTGGATGTAAGTATGATGTTTTTTTTTTTTTTGCAACTTTACATTTTGTGATACTTATCTTGTATAAGTTTTTAGGGTGATTTCCCGGAGAAGGTTTAGCATAATCCAGGACTAGGCCTTAGTTGTATTAGGACATTTAATTAGTTTTCACAAACATTGCTTCCATAGAATCTTGAGACAAAACAATGACACCAATATATTTTAAGATATATGAGTGTAAGCTATTTTCAGTTAAGACAGTTCGGATATGAATTTTAGGGAAACTTCTGGGATTAAACCCTGTCTGGGAAACGTTCCTTATACAGTATGTTTACGTAAGTTCTGCTGTAGAGTCTGTAGCAGACCTTTTATTGGTGGTCAAAGGTAAAAACAGAATAGGAGTGTGTCCTTATTTCACATGATTGCTTTTTTAGGCATATTAGAGGCTTGTGTTAACAGTGGGAAATGATTAATAATCCTTGATTATTTCTCTTGTAGTGTGCTCCAGCTTTTGGCACAAGTCCTTCTATCTCAAGCACCATCGTTTAAAACGATCATCATTGGAAAGGAAATATTAAATTTTATGGTTGCACTGTGAAATCATAAAATAATCGTAAAGTGATCATAATTATTTTGGTAATAGGATACAAGTTCAAAGGAAGAGCTGTCAGATGAGGAATACATGCCAGAAACTGAGCCAGACAGGCAATCAGACAGTTCAGAAGAACTGACAACAAGAACAGATGGAAATGATCAAGCTAAACATCCCACAGGTTTACTGCAAGTTGTCTCTTCTAAGTGTAGTGAACCTTTATGTTCAAGTGTACCCACCAAGTCCAGGGAAACTGCTCATGCCTCAGAAGAGTTTTGACTTACTGTGTCATGAGGAGCAGTTGACTGTAGTTGAGACAGACAGTGACTCAGACTTTGACATAAGCAGGTCAACCTATGTGGTAATGTCATCCTTGGGAATAGGACAGTACTTCTCTTAATGATGATGTTGCCCTGGGTGTAAGCAAATTTGAACAGAAACTCTGCAGTCATTTTAGCCGAGTTGGGATTAGGGGGAAAAGAGAAAGGAAGGTTGTCATTCTTCTTTCACCTGCTGTTGTTAATCTTAAAAAGGATGTTACATAAGACCATAAAGACAAATTGTGAAGCAGATTATGGGCATGATATTTCTGTGATATGACATGCTTTTTCCCTAATAAAAGAATATATAAACTCAATAAGTTAGTCAATATATTTATTTGAAGAAATATTAATAAAACTATGACATTTCTGCTGCGGGAACGACAAATGTATTATTTTCAACAAATGTTCAATATGGCCTTCATTTCTGTCTACGTCAACATCAGAGAAAAAGTGTCTTTTAGGCAGCACAAATCTGCTTTTTGAACTTACAAAGCATTTTCCCCCTTGATAAACTTTCTTTTACTAGGTTTAGATCTGGCCTACTTGGTGGCCAGTTCTTAGGCTCAGTTAAGGCAGGACATTTCACTGTGGGTTAAAAATTCTTCAGTTTTATTTATTTTTTTTGTATGAAACCCATAAATAACATGTTTATTCTTGCCTGGTAACCCATGGCACTGTGGTCATTATGACAAGTAGGTTCCAGGGCATGCTCCACCAAACTTTTGGTGGTGTATTGTGATGTCTGTCACCAAGATATTAGCTGCAGATGGTTTCGATGTTTTGGGTTCGGGGGGATTTGTTTGCACAGTGCATTCCTTGAATGCTCATAGGAATTTGGAGGCAGGGTCAACAATCTTGGACCCTTAGCTGTGGTGAACTGTGTGTTCTGGTGGTTTTCTATCATGGCCAGTGTTACATTTTTTTTTTCTTAGCAATTTGTGCCACATATATATATAGCTCGATATAATGTTGTGGCTGATTGATGTATATTTTCTTGTGGCAAAAATGTATTATGTAAAGTCCTCAATCTACACTTCCCAGCCAAAATAAGTCACCACCTGACCAACTCTAACTAAGTAAATAGTTCAAAGACTTTTTGATTAAATTATTTTCTTCTTTAATGACATGTGATGAGCGGTTGAAATTGTGAGAGCGGTTCAGGGAGAATGAGACATAATTTTTACACATGGATTGGCCACCATAGAACAGACCTTGACCCCGCTGAGAAATTTTGCGATTTGCAGAAGACTTTACTTAATGCTCCGACTCTCCCATCATCAATATAATACCTAGGAGAGAGATTAATGCAAATCCGAGTGGAAATAAGTGTTGTGACATCGCATAAGCTTATGGAAATTATGACGCAGTAAACACGTGCAGTAATAAAAGCAAATGTGGTCCAAAACACAGTGTAATATCCTGTGGTCTCTATTTATTATCTTGAGACCGTCTAACCAAAATGTGTTGTGGGAAAATACACTGACTGACCACTATCAACATCCTGTGAACAGTTTTGGAGCTTTGCCAAAATTTTATAAGAGGTTAAAATGGCTCTTCAGGGAGCTTGTAGACACGATAGGAATTTGTTTAGTTTATCAAACACTAACTGTTTCGCTGCCTGTGAGAAGAATCTTCTTGTATCAAAACCCATAACAGTAAATAAAAAGAAAAAAAAATACATTTTTAAGAATCAGACCTTTTGATATTCATTACCAATTTGCCCATGAAGTACCTCAAGCACAGGAGGGACATTCATTTAATTTAATTCAAGTCAAGTCTATTTGTAAAATTGTACATTTTGAACAATGATCATTGTCACAAAACAGCTTTTTAAAAATAAAATAAAAGAAAATAGAAATAAATTATAACATGTAAAGCATAGACTACAGTATAACTGTCAGCCAGTCCCTGACAAGAAACAATAGATAGGACAATAGAACAAAACCTTAAAAAGGACCAGACTTAACAGGGAACTTATCCGTGTTTGAGTGATACTAGATAGTTTGACCCTAAATCAGTCCCTACTATATCTGTGTGCTATGAGGTTACAAGTTTCTATACTGGAGGTAGCTCAGTGGTTAAGGCATTGGACTATGGTTCGGAAGATCCCAGGTTCAAACCCCACAACCACCAAGTTGCCACTGTTGGGCCCTCGAGCAAGGCCCTTAACCCTCAACTGCTCAGATGTATAATGAGATAAAAATGTCAGTTGCTCTGGATAAGAGCGTCTGCCAAATGTAAATGTCAATAACGAGAAAGATTTTTAAGTTAATATTAAACTCACTTTCGTTGTTGAAGACAATTTTTAAGCGAATCTAAGGTGCTTGTCTTACTCATTTATTTATTTCTTTTTTTGGATGCACCGTGCTGTAGTACCCTCTCTCCACAGTCTCCTTCCTATGCTATTCAGAAATATAACACAAGATGTCATGTAAGCAGTAATATTCGGAAGGGTAGATTGGAATCAGGCAAAAAAAAAATTTCCGAAAAAACACATTCTCTACAAATAAGATGGAAAATTCAAATAATAAAGGAATATCTGCTCATGATGATTATTCCAGCACAATTGAAGTTATATTATGCTTTAGGCTTGCATGGAATTGGCTAACTGATTTTTTGGGTTAATCATTAATTAAAGAGAAAAAAATTTTCATAGTGCAGCAAGAGAGCTTGATGTTTACGGAGTGTGTAAGCGCTGAAAGCAAAGCTGGAAGATGTCCATTCCCAGACATCAAGTAAAGCTCTGTTTATAAAACAACATTTTTGGGGGGCTATTTCCCGAAAGAGGAAAAGTCAAGGGAAAGTGACTGGCGAGTCAGGTTAAGGTTCTTTTACTCCCTCAGTTTACTTCAGTTAAAATAGGCTTCACTGTCAGGACCATATTAAGAAACTAGTTTCGAGATAACAGTAAGAGTTAACGACAATTTAGAGACAAGGAAGAAAGCATCTGCGTAGGGAGAAAGAGAAAGGAAAAGTTATCCATGCTTATATTACAGTGGATAAACTGTACCATCTTTGTATAAGCAGGGATAGTGTAATCTCTCTCTCTCTCTCTCTCTCTCTTTTTCTCACGCGCTTTTTCTCTCAGATTTATGTTTGTGTGAAGGTGAGCTAATACAGTGGTGGCCAAAAAGATTGGGATAACATTTGCCATTATTATAGTTCTCGTACAAAACAGGTGATTTTATTATTTAGTCCTAGATAGTCTTATTTTTGAGTTGTGCTAAAGTTGTGTGTTAGAGTTGTGCTAAAATAATATAATTTGGGTGATAACGGATAAAAATTATAACGTCATGTGTGTTATGAAGCTGAAAGTTCAATATAACAAAAGTTATTTGAAATAACATGAAGTCCAGTTCAGCACAGGGAGTCAGCAGGTGCAGAGGGCAGATGGAGTCTGGATCACTAGGAGCACAGGAGCAGCATGTGTAGCTCCAAACCATCAGAAGCAGAATCCAGCTGGAGCTGCCTCTTCTCTGGATGCCTCAGGATCCTCGCAGGGTTGGCCTTCGTCTACTGAAGCTGGCACAATCTCCTGATGCCTCGGGATGGGTATAAAAATACAGAACAAAAAGGTTTTGAAGAATAAGGGACTTCATACTAAATATTGATTATTTTCTAGCAATTTGATTGCAGAAGACAAATTATTCTTGTTATCTTGATTGTCATTGTGTTAACAAATTAACAATGGAAAACATTGGATTTCACTCTGTCTCAATACTTTTAGCCATCACTATATTGTTTTATAATAAAGGTAGATATAACCTCCCCAACCTAGAAAGCTGACAACAGTTCCTATAATAGATCATCTCCAAGCAAATTTGACTTGGCCCCTGATCCTTTCAATAGCTAAAACACCTTGTTTTAAATGCA
This sequence comes from Clarias gariepinus, assembly GCF_024256425.1. Lineage (NCBI taxonomy): Eukaryota > Metazoa > Chordata > Actinopteri > Siluriformes > Clariidae > Clarias > Clarias gariepinus. The sequence goes on along the minus strand of NC_071103.1, from coordinate 5,617,513 downwards.
AAGATGGCTATCGTTCACTGGCACATTGCACCCACAAGTGATTTGGATAACAAGTCAGCACAATGCCTGATGTCATGTAGGTTCAGATGTTATGCAAAGTGTTTGCATCATGGTGTCTCTCTGTCTGTCTGTCTGTCTTTTGTTTTTTCCTGAGCAAGTTAACATACAGTGAAGGTTTTACTGTGTACAGAGCCAACGCAAAGTTTTCAGACTTTTTTACGTTTTTCACATTTTTTTGTGTCAAAATCATCTTAAACAATGGATTTAAATCCCATTTTCCCTCAATATTTTACACACTAAACTCTGCAATAACAAAGTAAAAACAGTTGTTTGAAATGTTTTTTTTTTTTTTATTTACTGAAAATAAATACAAAAATATCACAAGTATTCAGACCCATCACTTACTATGGCAGCAATACAAAAACAGCCTCAAGTCACACCTCGGGGAAGGTTTTCACTCAGGATAGCTCTTTATTTTTCAGCATCCATGTTTACCTTATGTAAAGTTTTTTTATTGTGTGAACATTCCCCTGCCTCATTGCCCATAAAACAACCCCCTCATTGCGCTTTCTGATTCCCTATATGGTAATACTTCCAATAGCCTGTTTCAAAATGATACTGTACAAATTACATGTGTCCGTCTGTGTCTGGTATTCTCTATGATGTACACATCAAGCAATAATTCTTCCCTTGCTTTATTTTTAAACTTAACACCTCTATACTGGTAAGTTGCCCAGTCCCAGTTACAGAAAAATATCCCCACAGCAAAATGCTGCAACATCTTGTTTAGTTTTAATACGTTGATATGCAGTGTCTCATTTCCTGATTTCAAATAGTTCAGTTTTTCTGTCATTTAACCAGTGGATTTTCTGTTTGCCAAAATCCCAGCAAGGTGTCAAGTGTCTGTTATTAAGGAATGGATTCTCCCTACTTACCCCACCATACAGACACAATTGGTAAAGTGCTACAGATTGTTATCCGTCTGTAAGCCCCTCCTATCTTCAAAAGAAAATGCAGTCTTGCATTTATAGCGAGCCTTGGGTTATTGGTTACCTGTCTGACTGTGGACCTTCATCCCCAAATACTCATTTTGGCTGGGCAGCCAAATGTGGAAAGATTGCTGGTTGGTCAAAATCTCTTTAATTTGGGAATGGAGGCTATCGTGCTTTTGGGCACTTTCATTGTTGCAGAAATTTTCTTGTATTCTTACTCAGATTTGTCTTGAAGATGTACTATACAGGTAATCCTCTTGACCTTATACTTAGTTTTTCTCTTTGACATGCACAATCTACTGTTGAACCTTATATAAACAGACGTGTGTGCTTCCTAAAATTATGTTAAATAAATTCAGTTAAGCACAAATGTCATACAATCAAGTTGTAGAAGGGTGCCCAGTGGTTACAGTGTTGAAATACTGACTGGAAGGTCCCATTTTTAAACCCCACTATAACCAACTGTTGGGCCCTTGAGCAAGGCCCTTAACTCTTAACTGCTGCTTAAATTAATCGCTTTTACTAAGGGTGTCTGCCAAATGCTGTACGTGTTAGTAAGCACATCTAATAGAAGTAGGATGCATCAAAGGTCAATGGCAAGTGTCATTCAATCTTTTTTGTTTGAGAATACAATACAATGTGAAAAACTTGGATACTAACAGCGCATACTAACGGAATCACTTCTGTAAAGTAAAACAAACAAATGAACCTGCACTTTACCTTTGAAAAGAATCGCGACAGAGCAGTGTTTCTGTGGAGAATAGAGGGTGTGTGTGTATTTGTGTGTGAAGCAGAGAGGTGGTGCTTCACACACACAAACACCCACAAACACACACTAAAGCTGAGAGAGTGTGTGACCCGGCACGGTGTCAAATTACACGTGTGCACACGTGTGTTATAAGAAACAGTACACATGCGCTGTACACACACGCTTACAAACACAAAATAAAATATTTTGGGTTTGATTTCTGGCCAGGCTCGATTCCCGTCTCTGTGTGCATGGAGTTTGCATGTTCTCCCCGTGCTCGGTGGGTTTCCTGCTAATGTCCTCCGGTTTCCTCCCACAGTCAAAAAATATGCAGGTTAGACTAATTGGCATTCCCAAATTGCCCATAGTGTGTGAATAAGTGTGTGAGTGTGTGTATGGGTCTACCCTGCCTCGTGCCATAAGCCTTAAGTGATAAACCGGTATGGAAGATGAGTGAGTGTTGTTCAAGGTCCAGTAGGTTATAGCCCATTGCTATGAGATTGACATACTCAGAATGATACTTAGAAGTTTAAAATATGACAAATATCTTGATTATACATTAAAAAACAAAGTATAATCCTAAGACCAAATTGACTTGTGCTGAAATACAGATGGTGCTGCCATCTGTTGGTCTATTTATGGTCTGTCAAAGCAATTCCTTTATGTGTGGATACTGTTAATATTTTTTACATTTGTTAATATTTTGGTTTGAGTCACTTTATCCTTGACTAAATGTCTGTATGAGACATTCTGTATAAGTCTGTATAAGTATATAATTTTGTTTTCAGCGAATCTTGACGGGGAAACAGAACAGAACAGAACAGACAGACAGACAGACAGATGATAGATAATTGAATGCCCTCTAAATATTAATTTCTGGCCTTGGTATATTATCTCATGGTTTTAGAAATTAGTCCATCAGTGTATTAATCTATGACCACAGTATGTGCGGCCATGGCTTCGATATAATACCTTGTGGTCACAATACATTTACTCATAACCTCAATGTATTAAATTGCAGACATAATATCTTGTGAGCTAAAAAATATTAACTAATATCCCACATATTAGGTAAAACGCACTGATTGTGTCTGGATCCTTCCTGGTACGAAAATAGTAACAGTGCTGGGAGCCATTAAGGGGCGTTTGGCTGTTCGATCATACTGCTATATTTATTTTATTGTAATTAATGTAAACTAATAACACTACATAAAAAACTAAAAAATAATAACAATACTATTATTGTACATAAGGATATACACATTATATTTTGAGAGAAACACTATCTAAGAAATTATATATATATATATATATATATATATATATATATATATATATATATATATATATATATATATATATTTATATATATCCCAATATATATTATAGTCCCTATAATTTTATGATAAATCTGCCATTTTTATCTTTAAATGATTTTTAAAGACTAAGTATATACTAATTTCCTCTTCTCCGATAACACTGTCTACATCAGCAATGCACTTCGTGATTCACACTGATGGCTTTGCATGCTCTCTTTCTGTCTTAATTCAATTACACCAGCCCTCTGAATAATTATGCAAGTATTTCTGCCAAATTAAGATGAATGAGCTAATGTTGCCAGTAATGGCAGGGTGTTGGTCCATCTTTAAGCTAGAATTAGTCCCACTGGACCATTGCAAGGAACTGACTCACTGCTTAGAAAGACAACAGACGTAGAAGAAAAACTAACAGAAAAATATAAAAATATAATTCTTCTTTGTTTTTCGGCTAATCCCTATTAGTGGGTCACCACAGTGAATCATCTGTCTCCATCTAACCCTATCCTCTGCATCCTCTTCTCTCACCCCAACTAACTTCATGTCCTCTCTCACTGCATCCATAAATCTCCTCTTTGGTCTTTTTCTACACTTCCTGCCTAGCAGTTCCAACCTCAGCATCCTTCTACCGATATACTCACAATCTCTCCTCTGAACATGTCCAAACCACCTCAATCTGGCCTCACTGACTTTTTCCCCAAAACATCTAACATGGGTTGTCATTCTTGACTCTATCTATTCTTGTCACTCCCAAAGAGAACCTCAGCATCTTTATCTCTGCTACCTCTAACTCTGCCCTCTGTCTTTTCTTTAATGCCACTGTATATGAACCATAGAGCATCGCTGGTCTCACCACTGTCTTAAACACCTTTCCTTTCACTCTCGCTGATATTTTTTGTCACATAACACACCTGACTCTTTTCTCCACCCATTCCAACCTGCCTGTATCCACCACTTCACCTCCTTTTCACACTCTCTGTTGCTCTGGACCGTTGACCCTAAGTACTTAAAGTCCTGCACCCTCTTTACCTCTGCTCCCTGTAGATTCACCATTCCACTTAGGTTGCTCTCATTTACACAAATGTATTCTTTCTTGCTACGGCTAACCTACAATCCTCTGCTTTTCAGTGTGTACCTCCATCTCTCAGGATATTCCTCCACCTGGTCCCTGCTCTTGCTAAAAAGCACAATGTCATATGCAAACATCATTGTCCATGGAGACTCCTGTCTTACCTCATCTGTCATTCTGTCCATTACCATAGCAAACAAGAAGGGGCTCAGAGCTGATCCTTGATGCAGACCCACCTACCTCTTCTGTCACACCTACAGCGCATCTCACCACAAAAATACTGTACATAAATATAATTATAAGGAAATAATTTAATCACAATTTTTAATTAAATATGCTTTCAATATTATTATAAAATATGTATTATTGTTGTTTTAATTATACTGGCATTAATTAATTTGCTCATCATACACAATGGTTTACAGGTTTTGCGCCTGTTAGGGCATTCAACATAAAGCCTGTGCAGATCGCGTGCAGTTGTGTGTGGATCAAATGGTCTGCCGTGGTGTCCCCTTGATGGGAGCAGCTGAAAGACCAACAACAACACAAATATTTACGAGAATATGATAATATTTGCACCAAGGAAGGCCAACCATAAACCAAATCTAACCATAATCTAAACTAAATAAATAAACTAAAGTTCATTTCCTTGAGACAGTTACAACAACTAATATCAACAACATAGCACAAGGCTCGAGGCTTCCAAAATTTCCTCTGTCGGTGCCTTACAGGGCATCATGAAGATGGTGGCTGATATGGTTCAAAACTTTCATATTGTACTGTATTTTAATGGCTTGTAAAATGCAAAAGCGTTTTTTTTTTTACATATATACAAAAGGTTTTATACATATAATAATAATAATAATAATAATAAATAAATATATAACTTAGCATTTATATATATATATATATAGTGCAGTATTATTTTAACTTCTGTTAGAGTTGCTATACTCAATTGCCTTGCATTGCTTTGTCGTTTTTGATTTATTGTTTATTCATTAAAGATTTTGGCACTTAGCAGATAACTATTATCCCAGTAGAGGAAGCTAAGGTTAAAGCGCAGGGTCAGCCAGAACTAAATACTCCTAGAGCAAATAAAGTTAAGCGACTTGCTCAATAGTGGCAACTTGGCAGTGCTGGAGCTCAAGCTCACAACCTTTTGATCAATAAGTTAGAATCAGTTTGAGCCAACAAGCTGACAGGCAAACAAATTACACAGATTTTGTTAGGCCGCTTATTTCTTTTTGTGTTAGAATATATCATGTCGATGTTTAGTTGGTCAAAAAATAAACAGTATCAGAATGTGTTTACATACCAAAAACCTGAGCTACAATTTCTAGAAGTTATACATTAATAATGAGCTGATATTTTTTTGATAATCTTAATACATTCATGTGGGAAATAGATGGTGACACAGATATTAAATTGTTCTTCTGATATGCATTTTTGCACTTTAAAGTTTAGGTAAAAAAGATGCATTAACACATATAACATATACAAATAATAATTGCATCTATTAAGAGAAAAACCTGTCTAAACTTACCTATTTAAAAATAGGAGATAAATCATGAATGAACTGTGATTAACCACATTTTTGAAAAGCTGATTTAAACATTCTTTGTCACACCCATGCCTGATTACTGCCAGACCTGTTGAATCAAGGAATCATTTATATAATACCTGTCTCACAAAGTGAAGCATGCTGCGGGATCATGCACATCACGCCACAATCTACAAAAATTCAAGAACAGATGAGAAATATTTATTGGCATGTATAGACATGTAATTGACATGTATCAGTCTGCAAAGGGTTACAAAGCCATTTCATGGTCAGAGCCATGATCCACAAATAGAGAAAACTTGCAACAGTGAACCTTCCCAGTTGTAGCCTATCAAAAGTACTCAAAGAGCACAACAACAATTCACCCAGGAGCTCATAAAAGAATCCAGAACAATATCTAGGACTGTAGGCCCCGCTTGCCTCAGTTAAGGTCAATTTTGATGATTCAACAACAAGAAAAAGTCTGGGCAAAAATGGCATTCATAAAACAGTTCCAAGGTGAGAACCACTACTGACCAAAAAGAAATTTGATCATTAATCTTGATTATGAATTTTGGATAAATATTCTGTAGACTGATGAGACAAAATTAGAAATTTTACCTTTGAAAGGTATGATCCCATTACATTAAACCTAAAACAGCATTTCGTAAAAAAAAAAAAAAAAACATCCTAACAATCAAACATAGAGGTGGTAGAGTGATGGTCTGGGGCTGCCATAGATGACCTACCATTATTGATGGAACCATGAATTTTGCACACTGCTAGAAAATGTCAAGGGGGAGAATGTCAGGCTATTAGTTTATGACCTCAAGCTCAACTGTACTTATGCAGCGGGACAATGATCCAAAACACACCAGCAAGTCCAACCCTTAATTAATTAACCTAAATTAATTAATTGATAAATTTTTTTTATAATAAATAATAATATAAATAAATAATAATAAATTAAGATTTTGGAGTGGCCTAGTTAAAGTTCAATTCAATTCAATAAAAAAAAAAGGTTTTTGGATTTTTTAATAAAGTTCAATTGTCATTGTCGAAAAGCAGCCCCAGACAATCCACCCCCCAATAAAAATTTTGGTCGTCTTGCTGAACGCTCACAAAGCAGGCTACTCGCAATCTGAGGTTCTACTGTATTAGGTTTAGGCGCAAATACTTTTTCTCATAGTGTCCTGGAGAATTTTAGCCTTTTCTGCATTAAAATGTATTTAATTTAATATTTTTTAAGTATGAATTTTTTTTAAGAAAAACTGTTTAGAATAGTAACTTCTTCATCCTGTTGTCGATTATGTTCATATACCAGCATATCGCTAAGTCTACTATTTCTCATCTAATGCATAAATCCTATAGAAATATATTTTGACACATACAGTATATGTGCAGGATAAGCAGCATAGAGAGTGAGTTAGTGAGCGAGTGAGTGAGTGAGTGAAAGTCATGTGTAATACAAACTCTAGGGGAACATTTCCTCTTTGTGCATTATGCACAAATGGAGTTCTGACACTCAAAGGGCAAAAAGTGTTTTCCCCAGCATTTCAAATGGTTGACTTATTATCGAGTTTCATCAATGCTCATACATTATGCAGGGGGGTAAAATAGCAAACTTGCAGGCTTGTGCTGTAACATACAATACCGACAGGGGCTCCATGAACACAATTAGACTGTTTTATACTGTACACTATTATAGACATATATCACATCTTTATTACTTAATGCACCTTCTGATTAGTATAGCACATTCACTGCAAAATGTTGCACATTACCATATCACTATATATACCATAACACTAGTATCTAATGCATCTTCTGTTTGCATGAACATGTTCTTATTTATTATAAATACACTACATATGCCCTTTTTGTTAGATGCTACTGTAACTGCATTTCATCGGCTCTGCACAATGACAATAAAGTTGAATCAAATCAAATCTAATCTTATATAATTACACTATGCAAATAGAAAGTGTAAGGCAAGAAAACTGATTTTATAATGGCAATATAATGTAATTACATATATTCAGACTTCAGTAATTCGATTTTGTAGATCATATGAACATAAATGGTGCCATCATAAAGAATTAGTTTAAAATGGAAAGTAAGCCTATAAAGTACACAAACTATGCACAAACAACAAGAATTAATAAGATTTTGTCTTTTGGTTACATGACTTTAACCATGTCTACCTATTTAAGGGGACTATGAAATGACTTAGGAATTGTATTTCAATGAATGTTTCAGAAGCCATGCTTTGTTTTTTGTTTCTATTAAAAAGGCCCTGTTTTTGTTTAAGGAATCTAAACAGTCTGTGAACAGCTGACACATCAATAGGAGTTCTGGGGTAAACCTGATGTCACCTAAGCCAGGTGTCAATAGGTCCTATATATTCTTGAAAAGTCACCAGTTATTCAGCGAAACAAAGGCTTTGCCGAAAAAAGGGTACATCAGTCACTTTACATCACATCAGTCACTTTACACCAAACAGAAGGTGTAACTGACTGTCATAATTTTGTTGTTTTGCTATGGGCACACACTGAACAGTTTCATGAACTCAATTCTTTGCCAATCTGCCAGGTTTGTTTGTTCTTAATTTTCACAGTTTTTTAGCTACTGTAGAGTTTGAAAATGTAAAAGTCACAAATTATGAAAGCTCAGTGTGTGTTCTACATAAATAAGATAAAATGTATTAGGTATTATATTGGTAAAAATTCGGAATTTACACTTGGTCAAGGGTTTTATGATATTCTTCAATTTCTTCCTTTTTCCTATAGAGAGAGAGAGAGAGAGAGAGAGAGAGACAGAGAGAATATACACTATACAGTATGTATATATTGTTTTCTAATATATACAGTGTTTTTAAAATGAATGAAATTATTTGTCATATTAACAAGTAGAAACCATGTGATCTAACCAGTGATTTAACCAGTGATCTGGCTTTCAGGATAATTCTTTACAAATTTTGAACACTTAGATGTGGCCAATATCTGCTATTTAACTAGCAGATCCGCTTAGGCTCAACCACAGATACCTCATAGGGTTAAAGCTTGGGCTGGGCCACTCAAAGACATTCAGAGACTTGTCCTAAAGATAATTTGCTTTTAAAAAACCACATAATCATTTCCTTAATGTGCTCAGATTGCTTTAAGTGCCTGCTATCTCCATTACGAGATGGAGCAGACACTTGGAGTGATAGAGGCCACTTCAAATTACCCTGAGCTCCCGATGAAGTAATTTGGATATAGTTGTGCTTTTTGCAGTTTCTCCTGTCTTAGCTGAAAACCTTAGCACAATAAGAATGGCCACTGAAATTCTTTTATGACCAAGGTTCTTTTATAACTGGTACAAATTTGCAAGAACAAGCTTCCTACTGACCTTTTGTTCCTGACCAAATGGTTGCAGAACCAGAAAAGGTTGTTGTTATAGTATGTTGGATCCATTGAAATCTTTGCTGGTCTCCTGCTGTACAGTAGATTAGATCCACACTACATTGGCTTCCTGTGAAATTTCGCATTGATTTGAAAATACTACATACTTTAGACGTATAAAGCATTAAATAGTCTTACACCACGTACATGAGTAAACTGCCAAGCCACCAAGCGTACTTTGATCAAAAGATTTAGGCTGTTTGTCCATACCACATATTATGAAAACTACAGCTGGGGGCAGAGCTTTTTCTTACAAAGCCCCAAACTCAGGGAGTTTTCCTTGCTATTGTTGCCTTTGGCTGCTCATAAGGGACTATCTAATACTTTTGATTCATACACATTCACATTTTATACAAATTTCCACGATTTCTTTTTATTGTATAAATGTTTGCGACAATGACAATTGTTAAAAGCGTTAAACAAATAAAATTTAATTGACTAAATAAACCTGCTTTAAAGACCTGATAATCCATTCAGCACACTTCTGTGGGGCTTTATGTTTTTCAGCAGGTCTGCAGTTCCTGTACCAAGCAACAATGTTTTCAGTGTTGTCTTAAAGTTGATGTTATTTGTCATCATGGTAATCCACACTGCAGACATTTTCTAAAATGCACATAACATGGTAGTGAAAGTAGTGAAAACACATGCACAAAAGAAACAGGATTGATGGCATTGCTTTGTCTATGGATTTAGTTCTGCCTTTTAATACTTTGTTCCAGGTTTTATGCATCACATGTAAAGTATTGTCCTTGCAGCCTTTTTATATATTACTAGTGAGCAGTTTACATTTGATTGTTTATATTTTTGTGTTTTGTATGTCAGGTAATCTATAGCTAGTACTAATTGTTAACTGATGCTACCAACTTGGTGATGTCTTTGTCTACCATGTTGGCAAATGTAATCATATAATTATACTAATAGTGTAACTAATTTTCATAGGTTATAGTGTAATTATGAGTTAATCATGTTCTTAGAGTATAAAGAAAAGCCTCTTTTATCATTATGATGTCTGTGATTTGTTTGTGTGCATTCAGGCAGATATTATGGCCAAGGTTAAAGCTCAGAAAGTCCTGTTCCTGTACTATTGTAGCCCCAAGAGAAAACAGGAACTGAAAGTCGTTGATATGGCAACAAGTGTCACTAGAAGAGAGAAACATCCTTAGCTACCTGCTCACAGACAAATAATATAAAGCTCGATCAATGCAAACTGTGTGGATGTATTTCTTTAATGGCATCTTTTGCAGAAGTAAAAAAAAAACATTTGTATTATGCATTCTACACATGTCTAATTTTCCATCTGCTCATATATGCTGTATATCTAAGCTTCTTTATGGTACATACTGTTGTTTATTCCTTTTTAGTTAAATGATAAAAGGCTAAAACTTGCTGCTGAAACAATCATGAAACATAGTATCTTGTAATAGTGATTCAACACAAATACACATTTACAAATAAAATGCAAGACAAGGAACAGAGAAATTAAGGACCTTATAGAATTGTGTGTCTATAAATTTACATTATCTAGACTTCATAATCTTTATTATCATCATTAGAGTATTTCACACTTCAAGCTGGTGCTGGTGAGGTTGGCTGCCATCACACCTGCACCAACGTCTTGTTCAACGTCAGACTTCTAGCTGATGTCCAGTTATTGAAAAACAACCTCAGGGCCAGGGTTAAGTACTATAGAGACAACCAGGACTGCAACCTCCTTCTGCTTCACAAAAACGTGATTGAACCTGAACCATTCCATCCAACCGCAAAGTTCTCGGTTCACAACACTGGGATGCTGTGACAGAGGACTTTAACAGTGCCAATCTAAAACTCAAAGGGGGGTTGTGCGCTTGATAAACCAATTGGTGATGGCTTAACACTGGATGACGCAGACTGGGACATGTTCTGGTGCAGCACTGATGACATAATTGTGTTGACAGAAGAAGTTGTTGAATTCATAGAGAAACTATTGGAAAATACTGTACAGAACCACTATCAGTATGTTTCCCAATCCCAGGGGTGGCTAAAACCATCCGTGATTCTCAGAGATCTCACACCTCTGCCTATAATGCAAGACTTGCATTGGTTAAATTGAAAAGTACAGAGCTGTACAATATTACTACATGAAGTAGCAAAGGAGGCGAAGCAGTGCCACAAGGGAAAACTAGATTCACAACTCCAACAGAGTTACTCTGGAAGGCTGTGGCAGGGACTAAGGACAATAACAGGCTATAAAATACCAACATCCGGAATAACAGTCCACAGAAGTCGCATTCTACAAAAGCTAAGACCAGTTAGAACCTGTTTTCATGGTAATATTCAACTTTTAATTATCTCTATTAGTATTTCTCACATGCTTCAAAAAAAACAATTATTGTTTCTGTCACGAATTAACCCCATCCTGTCTGTCTTAATGACTATCGCTCATAGCCCTGACCTCAGTTGTTATGAAGGGCTTTGTAAGGCTGCCCTGCAACTCCACCACCAGCATTAAGTTGGCTGATGATACCATTGTGGTGGGCCTGACTGGTGACAACATTAAGAAGGCCTACCTGGAGGCAATTAGAAACCTAGAGAAATTAGCCCGAGGAACAACCACCTCCATAAGTGGACTTCAGTACAAAGCAGGAACAGAAACTAATAACTCAGTTCAGTTCAATTTAATTAAATTTTATATGTTAAGCGTTTTTGGACGCTGGAAGTTCAGTATAACATGAGATATGTTCAAGTCAATATGGTGTTAAGTTCGTTATTGGAGGCTTAAGTAGACTGTAAGAAAGTATTGATCTCTCGAGCAACTGCAGTCATGAGTCATCCGAGAACAGCTGTCAGCATCAGCCAAGGCCAGAACCCTTTTCGTGGAAAAGTGGAACTGTCTCCAGCTACCACACACATCCCAATCAGACCACACGGGGCATTCATACAACGAGATCTTCAATTAGAAGCGGTGATGTCTGGATCACTGGCAGCACAGAAGCAACATGTATAGCTTGACAGAGAGACAGGGAGAGTTAAAGAGAGGGAGAGGGAGAGAGAGAAGAGAGTGAAGAGGAGAGAGCAGAAGAGAAGGTGAGGTAACAGGATGATCACAGTCACACAATGTAGAAGGTGAATGTATATTTAGTGCAAGTGCAAGCAGGGACTCCGGCAGCACTAACTATGGCAGCATAACTAAAAGGGTGAGCCAGAATGGAACACAGACATGAGGGCTGCCTGAGATGTAAAGCGATCAATCACTTCACAGTCAACAAACCTGAATGATCAATGAGAGTGGGGAAGACAGCATCTAAACATACTAGTTCACCATAATACTCAACATCCATGAGTCCTCCAGATCTACTCCTTTACCTAGGGCAAAACCGTGTCCCGAACATAAATTGGAAGACAATTTTTAAATTCATGGCTTTGTAAAAAAAAAAAAAAAGCTCTGCCCCCTGCTGTAGTTTTCATAATACAAGGTACTGACAAACAGCCTGCATCTTTTGAATGAAGTAGGCTTGACAGATCGTAAGACACTAACAGTTCACTCAGATACTGCGGCGTGAGTCCATTTAATGCCTTATACATTAAAAGCAGTATTTTAAAATTTATACAGAATTTCACAGGAAGCCAATGCAGTGGGGATAAGACCCGTAGGGGTGTTGTGCTCATCGAGGACTCTCGCTGCTGCTTTCTGAACTAACTAAAGCTTGTTTATGCACCTAGATTAACAACCAGACAGTAAGGCATTACAATAGTCCAACCTAGAGGTGATTAAAGCATGAACTAGTTTTTCTGCATTGTTCAGTGACAATATACACTCACCTAAAGGATTATTAGGAACACCATACTAATACAGTGTTTGACCCCCTTTCGCCTTCAGAACTACCTTAATTCTATGTGGCATTAATTAAACAAGGTGCTAAAAGCATTCTTTAGAAATGTTGGCCCATATTGATAGAATAGCATGTTGCAGTTGATGGAGATTTGTGGGATGCACATCCAGGGCACAGAGCTCCCATTCCACCACATCCCAAAGATGCTCTATTGGGTTGAGATCTGGTGACTGTTGGGGCCACTTTAGTACAGTAACCTCATTGTCATGTTCAAGAAACCAATTTGAAATTATTCGAGCTTTGTGACATGGTGCATTATTCTGCTGGAAGTAGCCATCAGAGGATGGGTACATGGTGGTCATAAAGGGATGGACATGGTCAGAAAGAATGCTCAGGTAGCCCGTGGCATTTAAACGATGCCCAATTGGCACTAAGGGGCCTAAAGTTTGCCAAGAAAACATCCCCCACACCATTACACCACCACCACCAGCCTGCACAGTAGTAACAAGGCATGATGGATCCATGTTCTCATTCTGTTTACGCTAAATTCTGACCCTACCATTTGAATGGCTCAACAGAAATCAAGACTCATCAGACCAGGCAACATTTTTCCTGTCTTCAACTGTCCAATTTTGGTGAGCTTGTGCAAATTTTAGCCTCTTTTTCCTATTTGTAGTGAAGATGAGTGGTACCCGGTGGGGTCTTCTGCTGTTGTAGCCCATCCACCTTAAGGTTCTGCATGTTGTGGCTTTACAAATGCTTTGCTGCATACCTCGGTTGTAACGAGTGGTTATTTTAGTCAAGTTGCTCTTCTATCAGCTTGAATCAGTCAGCCCATTCTCCTCTAACCTCTAGCATCAACAAGGCATTTTCTCCCACAGGACTGCCGCATCCTGGATGTTTTTTCCCTTTTTACAACATTCTTTGTAAACCCTAGAAATGGTTGTGCGTAAATATCCCACTAACTGAGCAGATTGTGAAATACTCAGACCGGCCCGTCTGGCACCAACAACCATGTCACGCTTAAAATTGCTTAAATCACCTTTCTTTCCCATTCTGACATTCAGTTGGGAGTTCAGGAGATTGTCTTGACCAGGACCACACTTCTAAATGCATTGAAGCAACTGCCATGTGATTGGTTGATTAGATAATTGCATTAATGAATTATTCATTCAATTTTATTTGTATAGCGCTTTTAGCAATTGTTATCGCCGCAAAGCAACTTTACACAATCAAAATATTTATTTAAGTTTGTATGAAATGTGAATGTGTATGAAACAGAATAGTCAGTTTGTCCCTGGTGAGCAAGCCGAGGGCGACAGTGGCAAGGAAAAACTCCCTGAGATGGTAATAGGAAGAAACCTTGAGAGGAATCAGACTCAACAGGGAACCCATCCTCATTTGGGTGAAACAGAAAGCAGTAAATGATCTGCATTTATACAGTGTGTTAGGTGGCAGGCAGGTCAGCTATAATAGCTGATGTTAATTGATGTTAATATGGAGTCCAGGTAGTTATTAAAGATTCAGGTAGACTTGTAGGAAGTTCCAGTCCCCAACTATCGAACTGTCAAGTCCCCAGAGAAACAGTTGCCAACACCAGTCAAGGCCAGAACCATCTTCTAGGTAGAGAGAATCATCCCCAGACACCAGACGCATCCCAGAGAGACAAACGGGGCATCCATGTGACGAGATCTCCAACCAGAAGCGGGGCACCAGGATGGGTAAGACAGGTCCAGAGGGCAGAGCGAGTCTGGATCACTGGCAGCTCAGGAACGACATGTGTAGCTCGACAGAGAGAGAGAGAAAGAGTGAAAGGGGGAGACAGGGGGAGAGAGGAAAGAGAAAGAGGGGGAGAAAGAAAAGAAGAGGAGAGATGGCAGGTAGGTATGGTCACAGTCACACTATGTATAATGTGAATGTATATTAACTGTAGAGTGCAAGCAGAGACTCCGGCAGGACTAACTATGACAGCATAACTAAACAGGAGAGCCAGAAGGAAACACAAACATGAGGGCTTCCTGAGATGTAAAGCAAACAATCACCTCACCGTCAGCAAACCTGAGTGATCAATGAGAGTGAGGAAGACAGCATCCAAACATACCAGTTCACCATAATACTCTACGTCCATGAGTCCCCCAGATCTGCTCCTTTACCTAAGACAAATCTATTTATGAAAATGCTTGGCTAAATAAATAGATTTTTAGCCTGGACTTAAACACTGAGACTGTGTTTGATTCCTGAACACTATTTGGAAGACTATTCCATAATTTTGGGGCTTTGAGAAAGTAAAAGCTCTGCCCCCAGCTGTATTTTTCATGATACGCGGTACTGACAAGCAGCCTGCATCCTTTGATCGAAGTAGGCGTGGCGGTTCGTAAGACACTAGCAGTTCGCTCAGGTACTGCGGCGCGAGACCATTTAATGTTTTATATGACAAGAGTAGTATTTTAAAATCAATGCAAAATTTCACAGGGAGCCAATGGAGTGAAGATAAGATAGGGGTGATGTGCTCATATCTTCTGGTTCTAGTAAGGAATCTCGCTGCTGCATTCTGGACTAGCTGAAGCTTGTTTATGCACCTAGCTGAACAACCAGACAGTAAGGCATTACAATAGTCCAACCTAGAGGTGATAAAAGCATGAACTAGTTTTTCTGCATTGTTTAGCGACAATATATTTCTTATCTTGGCAATATTTCTAAGGTGAAAGAATGCTATCCTGGTTATATTATCTACATGAGCTTCAAATAAAAGGCTGGAATCTATAATTACACCAAGGTCTTTTACTGTTGCACTTGATGGAACAGAAAGGACATCTAAAGTTACAGAGTGATCTAAAATTTTACTCCTAGCTGTATGCACTCCTATGACTAGAACTTTTGTATTATCCGGAACAAGCGGAGGGAAGTTAATTAGCATCCAATGAGATGTTATGTATCCATTGTAATGAGAAATTGAACAGGTGTTCCTAATAAGCCTTTAGGTGAGTGTATTCCTTATCTTGGCAATATTTTTGAGGTTAGAGAATGATAACCTGGTAATATCATCTACATGTGCTTCAAATGGAAGAATGGAATCTATAATCAAATTTTTTTACTGTTGTAGGTTGAGTACAACTCAAAAGAAAAATAATCTGCAATCTTTTAGTTGGAAAAGTAAAAAAAAAACACCACTTAGGCTTATTGGGTAGAAGTCTATCAGCATGATGATGATGACTGTCTTCACTATGTTCCATGGAATATCTACAGTAATGCCTTGCTAATTACTTTTTCAGGCTTCTCCTCTCTGATGCTTTGGAAACTGTGCATACCATGGCTTTTGCTTTAAGATGTGACTATTAAAATGTAGAAAATTTTAACCGTCAGCTCACCTTTATTTTTAACCGTCAACTCACCTTTATTTGTGGTTAATCACATCCCGGTTATAAGAGGGTGTGCACACTTATGCAACCACAAAAGAAGAAGAAAAGAAAAAAAAAAGATTTCTTGTACTTAATATAGTTAACATTTGGAAGGTGGAAAAAGTTCTGAAATTATTTTTATTGGTCTAATTTTCCTTACATTAAAAAACCTTTTTTAACAGGGGTGTGTAGACTTTTTATATGACTTATTATATTAACAGGGGTGTGTAAATGTTCACTGTAGAACTAAACAAACTGGTTGGTCTTCTTTTTTTCACTCATGCAATAAAACCTCTCCCTACATTCCTGCTAACACATCAAAGTCAGGATGTAACACATTTAACATTGCACATTTGCACACATTGCTTATAAGTTGCACACTTCCTGGTACTTTACACATTTTTTGCTCATGTTTACACATTGTTCATTTTACACACAAATGAGGACTAACTGCACTCAGCTGTAATTTCATGTATCTATCATTTATAAACTTATACACACTTTTTATGCAAGTGTATATTTATACCTTTAACACCTCATATACTTATCTTATTTAGGAATCCTGTACAGTACATTTCAGTTTTTTTTAATTGTATATTTATCTTTTACTTAAACTCTTTCTTTGATTACTGTATTTTTTTAAATTTATTTATTTAATATGTATATTGTAGCGTTTTTCACCGCTAAGCAGGCACTTGGAGAGACGAGGGAGCTACTTTGCTGCCCAATGCAAATGGCTGGGAGTAATTTATTTCTCTTATACACGTAACCACAAAAACACCACATCCAACCTCCTTAAAACACACATCTGACACACACACACCCCTGGCCAAAGCCACTAACCCAAACACCTTTTCCCAACAGGGTGAACACCAAACAATCCCTCCCGCAAAGCATGATGGTAGCCAATCAAAACCCCGCCCACGCCACAATATATTTATATAATATATTTATATTTATTATTGATTAACTGAAATAATACAAGACTTTTGAAATGTTTTGTACTGTATATTATTATACAATTTATAGTTTATATAAAACATCTTGGGGTGTTTGTGTCATACAGTATGTCTGTTGTGCTAGCATTGTTTGACAACTGGACTTTTGACCTTCTTTTTTTAAGTTCCACTTAATGGCTTCTGACCACAGGAGAAGGAGAGGATAATAATATACAGTAGATTGTCCAGTAAAACCAGGAGCTATGGAAAAAAAACACCTCCTGTTTCACTTATTCAGGCTGGTTTAATGACTGTACGCTTTGTGTCGCCAGTATGAACAGGTTCATCCCCAACTGGGTAGTGTTAATTTTGATTTTGCAGGTCTTTGATTGATGTAAGCGAGTAAATAAAGGAACTAGAAAGAGTGCCAGTACTCTAGTCAATCAGTCATCATGATGTTAATGGAAAGACATATCCACTTCATTATTATGGTATACTAGACACAGGCACAGACCATCTCAACCACACTCCATCCAGTAAGTGGTGGTGTTGCATTGTTCAATTCAATTCAATTTTATTTGTATAGCGCTTTTAGCAATTTTCATTGCCGCAAAGCAGCTTTACACAGTCAAAAGAATTATTTAAATTTGTATGAAATGTGAATTTGTATGAATCAAAATGGTCAGTTTGTCCCTGGTGAGCAAGCTGAGGGCGACAGTGGCAAGGAAAAACTCCCTGAGATGGTAATAGGAAGAAACCTTGAGAGGAACCAGACTCAACAGGGAACCCATCCTCATTTGGGTGAAACAGAAAGCAGTAAATGATCTGCATTTATACAGTGTGTAGGGTGGGAGGCAGGTCAGCTATAATAGCTGATGTTAATTGATGTTAATATGGAGTCCAGGTAGTTATTGAAGACCCAGGTAGACTTGTAAGAAGTTCCAGTCATGAACTATCGAACTGTCAAGTCCCCCGAGAAACAGTTGCCAACACCAGTCAAGGCCAGAACCGTCTTCTAGGTAGAGAGAACCATCCCCAGACACCAGACGCATCCCAGAGAGACACACGGGGCATCCATGTGACGAAATCTTCAGCCAGAAACGGGGCACCAGGAGGGGTCAGACAGGTCCGGAGGGCAGAGGGAGTCTGGATCACTGGCAGCTCAGGAACGACATGTGTAGCTCGACAGAGAGAGAGAGAAAGAGTGAAAGGGGGAGACAGGAGGAGAGAAGAAAGAGAAAGAGGGGGAGAAAGAGAAGAAGAGGAGAGATGGCAGTTAGGTATGGTCACAGTCACATAATGTATAATGTGAATGTATATTAACTGTAGAGTGCAAGCAGAGACTCCGGCAGGACTAACTATGACAGCATAACTAAAAGGGAGAGCCAGAAGGAAACACAAACATGAGGGCTTCCTGAGATGTAAAGCAAACAATCACCTCACCGTCAGTAAACCTGAGTGATCAATGAGAGTGAGGAAGACAGCATCCAAACATGCCAGTTCACCATAATACTCTACGTCCATGAGTCCCCCAGATCTGCTCCTTTACCTAAGGCAAATCTATTTATAAAAATGCTTGACTAAATAAATAGGTTTTTAGCCTGGACTTAAACACTGAGACTGTGTCTAAGTGCCGAACACTAATAGGAAGCCTATTCCATAATTTTGGGGCTTTGTAAGAAAAAGCTCTGCCCCCAGCTGTATTTTTCATGATACGCGGTACTGACAAGCAGCCTGCATCCTTTGATCGAAGTAGGTGTAGCAGATCGTAAGACACTAGCAGTTCGCTCAGGTACTGCGGCGCGAGACCATTTAATGCTTTATATGTCAAGAGTAGTATTTTAAAATCAATGCGAAATTTCACAGGGAGCCAATGGAGTGAAGATAAGATAGGGGTGATGTGCTCATATCTTCTGGTTCTAGTGAGGACTCTCGCTGCTGCATTCTGGACTAGCTGAAGCTTATTTATGCATCTAGACAGTAAGGCATTACAATAGTCCAACCTAGAGGTGATAAAAGCATGAACTAGTTTTTCTGCGTCGTTTAGCGACAATAAGTTTCTTATCCTGGAAATATTTCTGAGGTGAAAGAATGCTATCCTGGTAATATTATCTACATGTGCTTCAAATGAAAGGCTGGAATCAATGATCACACCAAGGTCTTTCACTGTTGCATTTGATGGAACAGAAAGGCCATCTAAAGTTACGGTGTGATCTAAAATTTCACTCCTAGCTGTATGAGGTCCTATGACTAGAACTTCTGTCTTCTGTTTCGCTTAGTTGCTGCTATTGACTGCTGCTTGCTGTTATAAAATGTCCTTATGTGTGGTTACAGCATTAAAAACGGCAATTTACAGTACAAGAATTCTGAACGTAATATTGAGAAATATGTTCAGTCTTTGTGCTTGAAACCACTAGCTAAATCTGGCAATGCTAGTAACAGTAGTGCTGATAATTCATTTTCAATTTACCCTTTCACCATTGATAATAAACATAATCTTTTGTGTGCTGTCATTCTTTTATCGTGTGTACTGGAGCATGCAGGCAGTCAACCTAAAAAAAAAACTAAGCTCAAAAAAATATTAATATATTGTAGCGTTTTTACGCCGGAAAGAATGCTGGAGAGACGAGTGAGCTTATTTGCTGCCCAATGCAATGGCTGGGAGTACTTTATTTAGCACACAGCAGGTATGGCATGAGCAGCACCTTCACTCAGGAGCCTACATCCAATTCAGCGTCAGCCTGAACTGGAGCACATTTCACACATCACACACCCAACACACACACAACAGGGCCAAAGCCACTAACCCAAACACCTTTCCCCATCATGGTGAATACACCGACATCCCCGCAAGGCATGCTGGTCGTCAGCCGCCGCCCCGCCCACGCCACACTGCCCCCACCCGAGCTGTGACCGTCCCTGGTCACCATGACAAACTCCGTTTCGGAGGCGTGGAGGCGGTCGGCGCTGGGAACGCCGGCGTCCTTTGGCAGGTGAGGGATGAACGCGAACATAGTCCTGAGGCGGTCCGGCCTCCACAGAGTTCGATGTGTCCCCGGCGTGCGGCTGGTAAGGCGCAAGACGGTCCCGGTGCAGCAAATCTCGTGCCCGCCCTGCCAACCGCACCCGGTAGATGACATCAGAGAGCCGAGCTATTACCGTACAGGGGCCCACCCAGTGAGACACACGCCCGGCCGAGAGCCCCCTCCTCCTCCTTCCGGAGGAACACACCCACACCTGCTCGCCAGCAGCAAAATCTCGCCCCTGGCTGTGAGTGTCGGGGCCCGCAAGCGCTGGGTGGGGCCCTTCTGCCTGGCGATGAGCGGTTCACAATTCAGCTGTGAGACCGCCGAGACCGGCGGAGCGACTGCGGGTGACGCTTTGGGTGACGCAGTAAGACGGCTGCACGCTGGCTCGGACGGCTGATCACCACCGGAGGACACTCGGCTCTTCCGCCGCGATGTACCGCCGATATGGGCTTAGCGCGCTCGGCCTCGCGCAGCGGCAGGTCGCTTTCCCGGCTAACGGCGCACGGAACTGTATCTTGGGATTTTCTTCTTCCCGCTCCGCGTTGGTTGACATGATGTGCTCAACACACACACAACAGGGCCGAAGCCACTAACCCAAACACCTTTCCCCATCATGGTGAATACACCGACATCCCCGCAAGGCATGCTGGTCGTCAGCCGCCGCCCCGCCCACGCCACAATATTTATCATCATTATTATTGATGATGACATCATACTAATATGACACAGTATTTAAAACTTTAATTAGATCAAGAGATCTTTAATATTACATCTTTAATCAATTATTGCTATTATATATATATATATATATATATATATATATATATATATATATATATATATATATATATATTAATTATAATAATAATAATTATCACAGGTTAAAACGTAAGTTGAAATAAACAACAAATACTATTTTAACCATTTAAATGTTAAAATACTGTTATTTAGTGATGATAAAATCACAGTGTCAATTCCCAGTCATTACATATTATATAGTATTACAATATACTGTATAACTCAGAGGCTGATGTAGAAGTTAAGATTTTTAAATGAGCTCACTATGCCCCTAGTGACCAACAATGGTATGACTACAACCAATAGCATGTTACCATATTTACATTTAGGCATTTGGCAGACGCTCTTATCCAGAGCGACTTACATTTTTATCTCATTACACATCTGAGCAGTTGAGGGTTAAGGGCCGCACCCAAGGGCCCAGCAGTGGCAACTTGGTGGTTGTGAGATTTGAACCTGGGATCTTCGAACCGTAGTCGAATGCCTTAACCACTGAGCTACCCCTGACTTTCACCATATGAAAGTCAAGTACATTATATTTATTCATAAATAATTTTGTAATTTATTATAAGCTATTTCACAATCAATAATCTCTATATAATTTAAGAAATATTTTGTGATGTTTACTCTTTACTGTCCCTCTGTTTGCCTTTAATGTTTCTATGTTCCTTCTTGTGCTTGGGGAGTTGTTTCTGGTGGCATTCACTCTGACATAATTTGTATAGCCATTTAAAATAAAAAGAAGATGGATAAGGGTGTAGCATTTATAATAAAATGAGATTTTTTATTATAGTAAGATTTAAGACCATTTTATTCAGAATGTGTTGGTTAGTAGTTATACAAGTGGTACAATAGCTTACAATCCACACAAAAACAGCTCATTGTAAATAAACACACATACAAGAAAAAAGAATTTGTAGTAATGTCACATGTGTGTCTCAATTAAACTCATATAACAATTACATATAACTGTCACAATATTATGAAAAACATGAAGTTTCTGTGGCGACGTGTATAATGTTTTTTCATTGGAAACATTCAGAAAAAGGGAAGTAACCAAGGAGTCTGTACAGGCTGTTTACATGCACTATTATTATTATCATCAATTTTTGCATATATAAAGCAGTAATAAATAAACATTGTAAGCTTGTGATGTGATCATATCAGCATGTCTGGCACAAAAGTCTAGGTTTGTAGGAAAATCAGCCTAGAAACTTAGTCTCCCTTTGTTTAAACATGCCTTTGTTGTATATACATTTGTAAAAGGCTGTATATCACAGACATATAGGGTGAGCATCAAGATCTTCCCTGATTGGGTGGAACTATATTAAAATTTGTTGAAGAACTAACATAACACACACACACACACACACACACATCTTTTGGTGCAAAGGAATCAGCAGCATGGTGGTGTACCATGGCCTCCATGGTCGACTGTTTGAATCCCGAGTCCCACTTTTGGGCCTGTATGCATGCAGCTTGCATGTTCTCCCTGGTGCTTGATTGGTTTCCTACCACAGTTAGAAGATATGCAGATTGGGCTAATTGGTGGGTCTAAATTGCCCAGAGTGTGTGAGGGAGTGTGTGTACTTAGATGGATTGTCCATGGATCCAGGATCCAGGATGTACCCCAACTTGTGCCCTGAGTTCACAGTGATAGGCTGTAGGCCTCCTGTGACTCTTTACAAATTAAGCTAATGACAATGAATGAGTAAGAGTGTAATATAATCGTTTCAATAAATAACATATTTGTGCTAAGAATGAAGTTAGGGAAAAATAAAGGATGGTGAAGATTAAAGTCTTTCTACTGTAGCTGCTTTAATCAAGTGGTAATAGGAGATAACTTCACTTATAATGTGGACATTCAATAACACTAAATACACTAACTATAAATGATTATTACTTCATTTTGTATCAGTTACACTGCACAATTAGTAGGGCAAGTGAAAGACAAAAAAGGCATGTTGAAATTTAAAGAGACCTACCCAAATGGAAATATGCATTTAATACAAAAAAAGAATCAATTAACCAAAAAAACAACACATAATCTGCTCTCTTTTGAAAAGGTGAAAAAACTAAGCATTAAATGCTTTGCAGATTTTTGAGCTTTGGTGATAACATGCAAAGGCAGCTTCAGCTTTAATTCTGTCGTGTTAACTTATGTTTCATCTCCTACACTTACACAGTTTAGGCTACACAATATTTTCACATGTGGTTTTATGAGAATTTGAGGACATATAGCTCTTTCTGTCTGAGAAATTACTCATAATTGTCGGATCCTGGCCAAAGCAAAAAGGAAACCACTCTTTTAGGATCTTTTGAAATAAAATTCTGAATTTTTGTCCCACAAAGGTGTAGATTATTGGGTTAAGGCAGCAGTGAATAAATGTTAATGTTTCCACCCACTGCATAGCCATGTCCAGGTCCTGATGCCACTTACAGGTGTTCATGTAGTCATAGTTTTGCAGGAGCTTCAGGAAGATGACAATGTTGTAGGGTGTCCAGAAGAGGAAGAAAACTGTGACTAAGACAAAGATGAGCTTGACAGATTTATGTTTCTTCTGAGATTTCATAGCCATCAAGATGGGGATGATACGTGAGTAGCAGAACACCATTACTGACAGAGGAATGATCAAGCCGAGGATGTTTAGCTCAATGTAAGAGAATGACTTCCATAGTGTCCCATTTGGATATGTCACCCCGCAAGTCCATCCATCTGATTCATTCTTCACTTGAGAGAAAATTATGTTTGGTAGGGAGGCTCCTAAGCTAAGTGCCCACATAAACAACATTACCAGTGTGCCAGTTCTGACAGACCACTGCTTTAAGTAGTGGGACGTATGCACATGGACAGTAATAGCATACCGATGTACAGTCATAAGGATCATAAAGAAGATACTCCCATAGAATCCCAGCATGTAGAGTGCTGTCACTGCATGGCACATGAAGCTGCCAAAGATCCACTTAGCAATAGCAGCATAGTGAGCCCAGAAAGGCAGTGAGATAAGGAAGAGAAGGTCCGAAAGTGCTAGGTTGAAAAGGCACAGTTCTGTCACATTTGATCTTTTGTGATATTTGAACAGCACACATAGCACCAGACTATTACCAATAAACCCCACAAAGAAGACAATACTATAGAGGATGGGCAGGAAGATTTGGCTGAATGACCTTACACTGTTGAGATTGCAGACCTGATAACCTGTGTAGTCAGAAATGTTTTCAGCTGTTTGGGGAAGAGGATGGAATAGCCTCATTAATGCACATTTCATTAAAAAAAAAGAAAAATTACAGTCCAATACTGTAATGTACAGTTCTAACAATGTTTTCAGACCCTTTCAAGTTTTACATTCATCTTAAAGGGATTTAAATTAGTTTTTTTCCCTTAGCATTCTACAAACAATACTCCACAATATGGAGTAAAATTAGGTAAAATTGTTAATTAAAAAATAGACTGAAGTATCCCATTAACATACATATTCAAACCCATACTTATTACTTGGTTAAAGCACATTTTTTTAATGATGCTACAAAGTAGCCACACTTTCCTTTTTTATTTGTTAAACTTCTTTCTAGAAGCTAAACCAGGTTGGATGGGCACAGATCTTAGGTCTCTGCATAGATACTATATTCAGGGTTCAGGTCCAGACTCTGGTTTGGCCATTTTAGGACTTTTACAGAGTTGTTCTGATGCCACCCCTGTATCTTCTTTGTGATATGCTTTGGGCCGTTGTCTTGTTTAAATAAAAAACCATTGCCCCAGCCTGAGATCCTAAGCACTCTGGATAAGCTCAGCATAGCTCTTTTTTCTGCATCCATTCTCTCTATACTGACTAGCCTGTTAGTCCCAATCACAGGAAAACTTTCCCACATACTGCGAGATTCCTTAATTCAAAATAATTCAGTATTTTTGTAATCGGCTTATGATGGTCTGGGAGTCCTTTAGGAGCTTTTTTTGTTGTTGCAAACTCCCAGCATGCGGTCAAGTGCCTTTTAATGAGAAATGGCGTTTGTTTGTCGGGCCACTATACCATAGAGGTCTAACTGGTATAGTCATGCCGTAAAGGCTGGCTTTTATCCTCCTGAAAGTCTCTGCCATATCTAAAAAGAAATCAGCATTTTATTTACAGAGATACTCAGTACAGTTGGGGTCTTGGTTAACTGTGATTCCCAATTCCTCAGTTTGGCAGGGCAGTCAGATCTTGAAAGATTATTGGCTTTAGATTGTTCCAAATCTCTTCCAAGTAAGAGTGGTAGAGGCTACTGTGCTCCAAATCACAAACTCAATGATGTGTTATATGAAGTGTCATAACCAAGGGTCTGAAAACTATATATACTATAATTTTCTTTTTTTTAGCTGATGACACGCTTCTATCATCTAGGTTTGCTGGCAATTATACCTAATTTATAATTTAATTAATATAATGCATTTAACATATACCACTTTTCACATGCACAAGAAACTTTTAACACAATTAAAATCTATTACAGGAGTAAAGAGCATTCATTGCTACCAAAGAATTCCTAGATTACATAATGATGTAGAATACAAAAATACCACTTACTGCCTCCTGACTGTAACGTGCCCATGACTTCTGAGTCTAGCTGTGACTGTGAAAGCGGGCTGTGTAAACTGCAATATGATAAGGCTTAGTGGTGAGGTGTGGCTTTATTCCGCAGACAGATCAGTCATTACATTTTAATACATCCCATACTGTGGTCCACAAATACAAACAATGCAAAAAATACAGAATTTGAATTTTAAGTGTTTTTTAACAGATTTTTTGAGTCATCAAATGACCACAAAATCATTAAGATTACTTCTAATAACATAAAGCCATAAAATTTTTGATAAGACTAGCACACAATAAAAAGAGGACAGAAGACAAGGACTTATAGTTCATCTTGGTAAGGATTTAGGTATGGGTGATAGTCCACCATGATAAAGTTATAATAACAATAAAATATATTTTAATCATTTTGCATTTAATTCACTTCAATTCTATCACTCAGTCATTTACTGGTTTATCCTGTACACAGATTCACGGTGGGACTGGAGCCTATCTCAGGAGACTTAGTGCAAGGTACACCCTGGAAGGGGTGCCAATTCATCACAAGGCACACACATACACACACTCACTTATTTACACACTATGAGAAATTTAGAAATGCCAATTAGCCTAAAATGCATGTCTTTGGACTGTGGGAGAAAAACAGAGTACCTATAGGATACCCAACAAGCATGGTAAGAGCATACAAACTTCACACACACACAGCCCAGAGGCAGGAATCGAGCCTAGACACTGGTGTTGTAAAGCAACGTTGCTAAGGACTAAGCCAATTTGCCGCCCAATTTCAAGGAAATAATGAAAATAAATTTGAAAGTTCTGAGGAAAATGTATATATTATAACAGTCTTTTCCTGATGAGCAAGCCATGGTGACGTTGCAGGGAAAAAACTCCCTGAGATGGCAATAAGAAGGAACCTTGACAGGAACCAGACTCATTTGGGTGATATATATATATATATATATATATATATATATATATATATATATATATATATCAATATATTTGGGTATGAAATCAGATACATAAAGCTGGGATTGATCTAGGAGGCTGGACGTTCACTGTAAGTTCAACAACAAATGTCTTACATTGAACGTCCAGCCTTTTTCACCTGTATAAATGAACGAATGATATTGTCTTATCATTTTTTTTTTGCCAAAATTCATGAAACTTTTTGCTAAGCTGTCATTACATTCATTCATTTATTCATTCCCTATATGCCCTATGTGCGTGCACACACACACACTCCCACACACATACAATATGGTAAATTTCTGCATGTTTTCAGATTGTGAATAGAAACCAGAGAACCCAAGTGCCACTGGCATCACAGGAAATGTGCAAATCCCTATGTCTTTCATTCTTAGTGGCAATCCCCTGTTCATTAATAGAGATGGAAAGTAGATATCCAGCTCTCTGGCTGTTCCTGAAGGTTAATAAAGCTTTAAGAATACTATTAGTGGTATATTTAAAGAAACACATTCAATACAAATTAGTTTCTAAACAAATTTATTTTAATATGAGATTTAGGATTCAAGAGCATTATACAGTTTAGTGGCATCCAGAATTATGTTTGTCAATAGAAGACAACATCGTATACTGTAACCCAGTAAACTTAACAGCCTGTTGTTAATTACAGTACATACAGTATAAAACATGGAGCTGCACCCAGCGGAAGACACTTATGCAATAATTGTGACAATTAGACTAATTCACACAGAAAGCACTTTTTAAAAGTTTTTACTCATGTGTGCCTTCCATATCTATTATTTTAATCAAGATTTCATTTAGAGACATTTGTGACCATTTTTGTAACTGTGCAGGCTGGATTTATATAACACTATACAGTATAATGCTGTTAACCATGTGCAATAACATACAATACATACAGTACATACACATACACACATGCATATACACATTTTCACGCACGCACTAACATACTGTATACTGTACAAGTTGACTGGCATTTCTTATCCTAAGCATTTCATTATACTGTTGGCCATGTGTTGACATGCATTGCAAGACAAATAAACAAAACTTGAACTATATAATCATGATGTTATTATAATGTTAATGAATAATTGTGTAAAACAATTATTTATATTTAAATATAAATCTGCAAACCAAATTCCAAAACAGTTGGGACACTATACAAATCGTGAATAAAAACTGAATGCAATGATGTGAAGGTGCCAACTTCTAATATTTTATTCGAATAGAACATAAATCACGGAACAAAAGTTTAAACTGAGAAAATGTATACTTTTAAGGGAAAAATATGTTGATTAAAAATTTCATGGTGTCAACAAATCCCAAAAAAGTTGGGACAAGTAGCAATAAGAGGCTGGAAAAAGTAAATTTGAGCATAAAGAGGAGCTGGAAGACCAATTTACACTAATTAGGTCAATTGGCAACATGATTGGGTATAAAAAGAGCTTCTCAGAGTGGCAGTGTCTCTCAGAAGCCAAGATGGGTAGAGGATCACCAATTCCCACAATGTTGTGCAGAAAGATAGTGGAGCAATATTAAAAAGGTGTTACCCAGTGAAAATTGCAAAGACTTTGCAGTTATCATCATCAACTGTGCCTAACATCATCCGAAGGTTCAGAGAATCTGGAACAATCTCTGTGCGTAAGGGTCAAGGGCATAAAACCATACTGGATGCTCGTGATCTCCGGGCCCTTAAACGACACTGCACCATAAACAGGAATGCTACTGTAAAGGAAATCACAGAATGGGCTCAGGAATACTTCCAGAAACCATTGTCAGTGAACACAATCCACCGTGCCATCCGCCGTTGCCAGCTGAAACTCTACAGTGCAAAGAAAAAGCCATTTCTAAGCAAGATCCACAAGCTCAGGCGTTTTCACTGGGCCAGCGATCATTTAAAATGGAGTGTGGCAAAATGGAAGACTGTTCTGTGGTCAGACGAGTTCGTTTTGGAAATCTGGGACGCCATGTCATCCAAACCAAAGAGGACAAGGACAACCCAAGTTGTTATCAACGCTCAGTTCAGAAGCCTGCATCTCTGATGGTATGGGGTTGCATGAGGGCGTGTGGCATGGGCAGCTTGCATGTCTGGGAAGGGCTTATCATTGCAGAAAAATATATTCAGGTTCTAGAACAACATATGCTCCCATCCAGACGTCATCTCTTTCAGGGAAGACCCTGCATTTTTCAACAAGATAATGCCAGACCACATTCTGCATCAATCACAACATCATGGCTGCGTAGGAGGTACTGAAATGGCCAGTCTGCAGTCCTGATCTTTCACCTACTGTATAGAGAACATTTGGCGCATCATAAAGAGGTAGGTGCGACAAAGAAGGCCCAAGACGATTGAACAGTTAGAGGCCTGTATTATACAAGAATGGGAGAGCATTCCTATTTCTAAACTTAAGAAACTGGTCTCCTCGGTCCCCAGACGTCTGTTGAGTGTAAGAAGAAGGGGAGATGCCACACAGTGGTGAAAATGGCCTTGTCCCAACTTTTCTGGGATTTGTTGACACCATGAAATTTTGAATCAACATATTTTTTCCTTAAAATTATACATTTTCTCAGTTTAAACTTTTGTTCCGTGATTTATGTTCTATTCTGAATAAAATATTAGAAGTTGGCACCTCCACATCATTGCATTCAGTCTTTATTCACGATTTATATAGTGTCCCAACTTTTTTGGAATCCGGTTTGTAAGTTTAATAGAGCAGTGGGCCACATATTCTAGGTATGTTGAAAAAGTAACATAGAACTTTAGGCATTGTTTGTTATTTAATAACCATCTAGGTAAATATATTAACACAAAGGTTGACATTCTACAGTATTAGTCTCAACTTAATTTTTTTAAATAAATACAAACTTAGCTTGTCATGTCCTGTCTGAGGCACACATATGTAAATATAATTCAAATAATGATTTCCTTGTCTGAAATGAGATACTTTGATGTCTCTGACTGATGCTATTCACTGCCAGGATCTATAAAGGATCTATTCATTAATATTCATTAATCACCATATTTTCAGCTTCACATCTAGATGATGCAAATTTAATTGTTTCTTTATTTTCCAGGAAATAAAACCTCCATGACATTCAGTCATGCTATGCCTGTCATGTATATTTGCCGCCTGATATTTGCTTGTAGTTTCATTTATCCTCACAGTTTCTGTAACAAATGTTCTAGAGAACAGTCCGTTTTAAATACTAAATGCATGCATTTACTACCTTGGTGAGAAGCACAGAAACTCAAAGCACTTAAAGAAGACTACAAAAAAAAATATTCTCAAGATGTGGATAAAGCAGAAGGAGCACTAGCAGGCCAGAAGGTACTCCAAGACCTGATCCAGGCTGGGGTTGCTCCAGCTGCTAAAACTCATGCCCCAAGTAATACAAACGAATATGGGTTTGTAGGTTGGGCATGAGGCACACCTAGAGCTGTTGGAACATGTAGCCAAATAATAGGGCTGGCTGGAGACAGTGCGTGGCTCACCTACTAGCCCTCCTAACTGGCAAAGCCCAACTTATTGCTTAACAGGTCTTGAGCATGAACATACTCAAGAGTGATTACACTTAAAGGCTATGAAGATGGCGTTGGACTGGGCTGAAGAGGCAATTAAATTGATTTTGATTATCTCTCTGCCTGCAGCCGCCTGTGGCACGTATCCCAGTCACCACACATATAAGCAAGCAGACCAAGCAGACCACATGGGCCTGTGAAGGCTAAGTGTGGAATTGGGCATTTATGTACAGATGTGGCCATTAAGAATGCATGTTTTTTTCTCGCATAAGGCTACAATTTATCTTGCGGAGTGCCACTAAATCTTGCATGCACCAATTTAAAATTTAAATAAATGCATTGTGCTTCACAGAATATGCGCCAGATGGCACATGGAAGCACTTTATAAGTCGTGCTTTAAAATTCATAATAAACAGTTTGTTATATAGTATTTGTAATGTCTTAACAGGGACATGAAAAATATGGCA
Source organism: Clarias gariepinus (assembly GCF_024256425.1). NCBI lineage: Eukaryota > Metazoa > Chordata > Actinopteri > Siluriformes > Clariidae > Clarias > Clarias gariepinus. The sequence continues at coordinate 5,586,888 of NC_071103.1, read as the reverse complement.
ATGCCATGGTTTAAATTGACCTTAAAAAAATGTGTTGACCTTAAAATTTATTCCATTTCCTGATGTCGAATGTCATGATGTGTGAATATGTCAAAAACAACATATCTGCTTCAAAAGGTAAAAATGTGTTGACATTGAGCACCATCAAAAGAAATAAAGAAAAACTATATTTTCAGGTAAATATTCTTGCTAGCTTTTAAAACAGGGAAAGCTCATAAAATTCTTCATCATAAAATTCCTCATGTTATTTGTACGAAAATTCTGGCCTCCATTCCTTTTGCAGAAAATGGTCTGTGACCTTGTCGTACCAATTGGCCGTCTTTTTCAGGGACTTAACCAGTTTCCTCTTATCCCATTCCCTGAATAGGTTTCATTAAGAGGCATGGCCAACAGTACATTTTCTTTGTTACAGCACTTCCAGTTAGCCAGTTCACCTTGTTTACCTTGTCCATACCAGGAGAGCTAAAAAGACCTGTTATTTTTTCCTGATTTTTGCACCAGATTTTCACCAGACCACATTGGTCCGCCCTGCTGTTTAATTCTGAGTCTCTCCTCATAAGGAACACTACTAAATGATTTTGCCAAAAGCAGGTCAACAATATTAGCACCGTCTGCGTCTGCCATTATGCACAGCTTTCTAGCTGGCTAGTTTACCCTTCCACGAACTACTTTAATTATATGAACGAACTAACTTTACAATGCTGAAATAAGGAGCAAAGCTAAGAACACTATATTATGTTTTTTTATTATTTAAAGAATGATTTGTACAAACAAAAAGGGTTTATATTACCAGCAAACAATACAGAGTGCAGCAGTTTGTCATACCACTTCACCTGCAAATCCGCAAGGAACTGAACTCGAATTTTTATAGCGCTGAGGTATACTGTACTTAAGACATGCTGTCAATCAAAAAAGGGATTCCGCCCTTTAAACAGCTCCTCCAATCATCATGCAGCAGCACAGCGTCCTGGCCCGCCCACTGCTCCATTCACTCCCAGAGAAGCTGAGCTTCCCTGGAAGTTACAATTTAGGTGCATTTATCCAATTACCGTCCAGCTTTTCTGCAGTGAAAAAAGGCTCCTCTGTGCTTGCCAAGAGCTCCAGTAAAGCTGGGCTTTAGAAAGGTTTAACGCTCTGTGCTGCACGGAAATGTATGACAAGAAAATCGCGTCAAACAATCTAAAATAAATACCTGATTCTGAACAATGCTAGTCATGAAGTTGAACACGTTCTAGCGCACTTTTATTAAAACCAATATAAATACGACAGTGTATATGCATATTAGCATTTATTTTCTGACATAGTGGAGAAATCGGAGCTTCCCCTGTTGTCTTAGAGCAGCCACCACTGAAACATACCCCCTCAGAAATGCAACAAACTAAAAAATATTCAAATCCAACGCGACATCGCGCTCTGATGTTAGCCACTTTATTCATCATAATATAATAGCAATTTTAGTAGTTAGTAGTTTTTTTGTGTACATAATAATTGCACTTAAATAAATGTTTCAGTCACCATGCTTTGTGTTTTTCTCAAAAGAAGCTTGTTTGTGTGAGGAATCTGAGTGTATAAGTGTGACCAGCTGACACATGAATACAAATTCTGGGAATGTCAGGTGTCAAGAGGTCATGTGAGAAAAGATTCCTGCAAAATCCCCTGACAAGAATCCCATTGAGATGGGAGTACAAAAGACTACTGTATATTCAACATGAAGCAAAACCAACTGCAAAGTCAGATTTAATTGCTGCTGTTAATAAATTATGGTTTGAGATATTTACAGAAAGAGAAGTACAGGTAGATACTTACAACATAAATAGGTTGTTTAAAGTTCTTCTAGTTTTGGTTTAAAATCCGGGTGGACACACTGGAATATAACTAAAAACTGCATTTATGACCCAAAAATGCTTTGAGATTATATACAGTATTAGTTGTAGGTTGAGTTTATTTAATTAAATTACAATAATTTTTTTGAGGTCCTTTAATAATCAGCATGGACACACTGAACTAGATAAAGACTTCATTCTAATGCCAAAAATAATTGTATGTTCATAATTCTATGTTATTGACACGATATGTAACAATAATGTTCGTTAAGGAATTTAGTTTCTTCATTCAAGCAGCTTTTTTTCTGTTGGGCACGTAGGGATGCAAAAAAAAAATAATAATCTGAATAGAGCCATGAGTTAAATCTTGCATGCTAAGAGCAGGGGCTGTGGGGTGGGTGGGTGGGGAGGTAGTGACTTCAACACCTGCAAAAAGAAAAAAAGGGATTGAAAAAGCTGGCTTCAATTTGGTCATGTCATGTCAGTGTCAGTATAAACAGTGACATTATTTGCATTGAATTTAATTATATAGCAATTTTATTATTCATAGCAAAAACAAAGGTAATAATTATAATAAATTCACAGCAATACTACTACTACTAATAATAATATTAATGCAGAAAGCGCAGTAAAAGAATAATCATTATTAATACAACAAGAAAGGAAAGAAGAAAATAAAGAATAAATACATATTAGTATTTACAGTTTGAGCTTGACCCGTTTATGAGCTCTGTTTAGGCCTGGACTGACCATAGGGCATACCAGGCTGTAACAGGCGGTTGCCTGGTTATGGGCTCCCGGCCGGTGACCTTTTCTGTAAAATCAATTAAAAAAGAAGAGAGGTTGGGCCAGGGAACAGCAGCCATTTCACCACCGAAGCTAAAAGCTAATGCTAACGCTAATGTTAAAAGCCAAGCTACTTGTAAACCCGAGTGCGGGATATGCTTGTCCGTTACGCATGAGGGTTTATTTTGTTTTTTGTTGTCGTTTTGTGTTTGTGTGTTTGCCGGGAGCTCGTCTGTGTCTGCTGTCCCTGGGATTGACCATGTCAGCGGCTGTTGCATACGGGGCCAAATCATCGGCCGCGCCCGCGTCGCCTGTAAAGGGACACCGCTCGGCAATGACATCGTGCATGCAGCTATGCTCATATCTACATAGAAATGGCATACATGAACTGTATCAGTCAGGATTTAGGCCTCATCACAGCACAGAGACCGCACTCGTTAAAGTAATAAATGACCTCCTATTGGCCTCTGATCAAGGTTGTGTAACCATGCTTGTATTACTCGACCTCAGTGCAGCTTTTGACACCATTGAACATAGTATTCTTCTTCACAGATTAGAAAATGTAGTAGGAATTAAGGGTACAGCCCTCTCCTGGCTCAGATCCTATTTGACCGATCGGTATCAGTATGTAGACTTAAATGGTGATTATTCTGCATGTTCTCTAGTGGAGTTTGGCGTTCCACAGGGTTCAGTTTTACGCCCACAGCTTTTTTACCTTTACATGCTTCCTCTGGGCAACATAATCCGTAAGCATGGTATTAGTTTTCACTGTTATGCTGACGACACACAGTTATATGTCTCAGCAAAACCTGATGAGATAAACCAGGATATTAAAGTTGAGCAGTGTGTGCAGGAGATAAAAAATTGGATGCTAATTTACTTCCTTCTGCTTAATCCAGATAAGTCATAGGATAGCATACAGAATAGAGAAGTAAGATTGTAGATCACTCTGTAACTTTAGATGGCCTTTCTGTTCCATCAAGTGCAACAGTAAAAGACCTCGGTGTGATTATAGATTTCTGCCTTTCATTTGAAGCTCATCTAGATCATATTACCAGGATAGCATTCTTTCACCTCAGAAATATTGCCAAGATAAGAAATATATTGTCGCTAAATGATGCAGAAAAACTAGTTCATGCTTTTATCACCTCTAGGTTGGACTATTGTAATGCCCTACTGTCTGGTTGTTCAACTAGGTGCATAAACAAGCTTTAGCTTGTCCAGAATGCAGCAGCACGAGTCCTCACTAAAACCAAAAGATACGAGCACATCAAACCTATCTTATCTTCACTTCACTGGCTCCCTGTGAAATTTCGGACTGATTTTAACATACTACTTTTGACATATAAAGCATTAAATGGTCTCGCGCCGCAGTATCTAAGTAGACTGCTAGTGTCTTACAATCCGCCAAGCCTACTTCGATCGAAGGATGCAGGCTGCTTATCAGTACCACGTATTATGAAAACTACTTTTAAAAAAGAGCTTTTTCTTACAAAGGCCAAAAATTATGGAATAGTCTTTCAAATAGTGTTTGGGACTCAGACACAGTCTCAGTGTTTAAGTGAAGGCTAAAAACCTATTTATTTAATCAAGCATTTTTATGAATAGATTTGCCTTAGGTAAAGGAGCAGATGGACGTAGAGTATTATGGTGAACTGGTATGTTTAGATGCTGTCCTCCCCACTCACTGATCACTCAGGTTTGTTGACGGTGGGGTGATTAGTTGCTTTACATCTCAGGGAGCCCTCATGTCTGTGTTTCCTTCTGACTCTCCCTTTTAGTTATGCTGTCATAGTTAGTCCTGCCGGAGTCTTTGCTTGCACTCTACAGTAAATATACATTTACATTATACATTATATGACTGTGACCAGACCTAACTGTTATCTCTTCTCTTCTGCTCTCTCTCCTGCTCTTTCTCTTCCCTCTCTCCCCCTCTCGCTCTTTCCCTCTTTCTGTCGAGCTACACATGTAGTTCCTGAGCTGCCAGTGATCCTCCCTCTGCCCTCCGGACCTGTCTGACCCATCCTGGTGCCCCGCTTCTGGTTGGTGATCTCGTCACATGGATGCCCCGTGTGTCTCTTTGGGAATCGTCTCGTGTCTGGGGATGGTTCTCTCTACCTAGAAGACGGTTCTGGCCTTGACTGGTGTTAGCAGCTGTTTCTCTGAGGACTTGACTGTTCGATAGTTCAGGACTGGAACTTCATACAAGTCTACCTGAGTTTTCAATAACTAACTGGACTCCATATTAACATCAATTAACATTAACTGTTATGCTGAACTGCCTGCCAACTAACACACAGTATGAATGCAGATCAATTTCTGCTCTCTGGTTCACGCAAATGAGGATGGGTTCCCTGTTGAGTCTGGTTCCTCTCTACCATCTCATCTCAGGGGGTATTTTCTTGACACTGTCGCCCTCGGCTTGCTTACCAGGGACTATCTGACCATTTTGATTTATACACATTCAAATTTTATACAAACTTAAATAATTCTGTTGATTGTATAAAGCTGCTTTGGGACAATGCCAATTGTTAAAAGCGCTAAACAAATTAAATTAAATTGAATTGAATTGAATTGAATATATACACCATCGACGAGAGACCAGTCAGGAAAAGGGCTACCTGTCCACAAACAGCAGATTGTAGAGAAAGAGGTCGCCAAGATGCTGGAAGCTGGTATCATCAGGCCATCCACCTCGCCATGGGCCGCTCCGGTCGTGCTAGTGGGTAAACGGGTCGGTGGGACCCGTTTTTGTGTGGACTTTAGGGCCATAAACAGCAAAACACCGACTGGACGGATTCCCTATGCCCCAGGTCCACGAAATCTTGGAAGTGCTACGGGGCTACTGTTTTCAGTTCTTTGGATCTGCGCAGCGGCTACTGGCAGGTGGAAATGCACCCAGACAGCATCCCCAAGACAGCCTTCGTTACAAAGAACAATCAGTACGTCTTCCCTTCGGCCTAAAGAATGCAGGAGCGACGTTTTAGAGGCTCATGACCTCTGTTTTAGCTGATGCTATTGAAAATATTGCTTCGTCTATATAGATGACATTGTTGTCTACTCGAAGGATACCATTTCTCACCTTGACCATCTCCGACAGGTATTCTTCCTCCTCGAAGCTGCTGACCTCACACTCAATCTAAAAAAGTGCAACCTCTGTCAGTCATCACTCTCTTTTCTGGGACACATTATTTCAGCTGAAGGCATAGGAACCTGAAGGAGCTTCAACACTTCATAGGACTGGCTGGCTGGTACCATCAGGTCATACCCCACTTTTTAGAGCGTGCTGCTCCTTTGCACGCCCTGAAGAAGAAAGGAGCCAAGTGTGTGTGGAGCACCGAATGTCAGTAAGCCTTCAAAGACATAAGAACAGCTTTGCAAAACACTCCAGTTTTAACATCTCGTGACCTCAGCCGTCCCTTCAAGGTGCAGACAGACACCAGCAACATCGGCCTGGGGGCAGTACTCACCCAGGATCACGAAGATGGGGAACACATGATCGCCTACGCTTTCCGGCTGCTGCACGAAGCTGAAACCAGGTATTCGGCATCAGAAAAGAAATGTCTGGCAGTAGTGTGGGCGGTGGAGAAATAGCGCCAGTACCTGGAGGGGAAACCATTCACCATCATTACAGATCACGCAGCTCTGACATGGGTTTTCAACCAGCTGAACCCCTCCTCATGCCTAACTCGATGGGTGCTTAGACTGCAAGCATTTGAATTCATGGTTCGATACCGAAAGGGACAATGCAACATCATACCTGATTCCCTGTCATGATGATGGAAGGGAGAAACCATGAACGCCCCTCTGGCCATGCACAGAGGCAATGATCTGCAGTGGGGTCTTCCCTGTGACTGGGAGGAGCTGGAGAAGGCCCATAAGGCGGACGAGATGCTTCAGACACTGTGGAAAGAGGAAAGGTTAGATCCTGATGTGGAAAAAAGTACATTATTGTATAATAAACCAGTTCATGTATCATCAGATCCCCAAACAGGCTGGGTGTAGTCTCCTTCAGCTGATCATCCCAACATCTCTGCGTCCTCAGTATCTTCAGTACGCCCACGACAACCCTCTCAGTGGTCATCTGGGGTGGATGAAGACCCTGCAGAGGCTGCTGGAGGTCACCTACTGGCCTGAGATACCATGGTGTCTGGACACATTGTAAGAGCTGCACCACCTGTCAGAAGTACAAACCCCGCATACTGTAAGTAAGCTGGCAGGTCTACTACAAAGCACACCCGTGGTGGAACCTGGTTTTATGTTGGGAGTGGATCTCATGGGTCCTTTTCCACAGTCATCCCGGCTCAATGAACATCTGCTGGTGGTCGTAGATTATTGCAGCAAATTGGTCGAGATGTTTCCTATGAGAACAGTGAAAGCTCACAACATAGCCAACATTTTAACCAAGAAGATTTTCGCACAGTGGGGCACACACCTGGTTTCTGATTGGGGTCTGCAGTTCACTTCCCAGCTGCTCAACACCATCTGCCGGCAGTGGAGCGTCACCCAGAAGCTCACCACCGCAAATCATTCCCAAACCAACATAACAGAACGTACTAACCGGACATTAAAATTCCGGACATTCCCGAGTGGGGGATATGCTTGTCCGTTACGCATGAGTGTTTATTTTGTTTTTTGTTGTCGTTTTGTGTTTGTGTGTTTCCCGGGAGCTGGTCTGTGTCGGCTGTCTCTAGGATTGACCACGTCAGCGGCTGTTGCACGCGGGACCGAATCATCGGGACGAATGTAGCAGGACGTTTCTGGGTTTTGCTTTTGTATATATGGACTTGTGCTAAGGAGAGAAAGGACTCTAAATTTTGTACACAACATAATAGCGAACACAGACTGAGGAATGTGGCATGGGTGGCCGGCGAGTGAATGGTGTTTGTACAGCACTATATTAAATACTTACCCTCCCTGATTTCTGTTAACGGCTAGCTATTATTTAAAAAATGCAATGCCCAGTGGGCCGACGCACATGCAGGGACAGATTAAAGAAGGCTTTAAAATAGCTACGAGTCGGGTAAGAAGTAGACGAAATGTTGGCAGAGTGAAGGGAAAAAAATGCGGCAAAAATGCGGCAAAAAAGCGGCAAAAATGCTTCAATTTCATTGGCTGTCACTGAGTGTCAGCTATTTACGACTGGCCCCCGCGGAACGCAGAATCCCCTGGCTTTGACTGCGCTTTCTCCATTCGTTATTACAGAGGCAGACTGTGGCTCTGGACTTCCTGGCCCACAGCAGCCCACACCATAATACATTGGCTCATTAATGTAGAGATACATTTTTAACACCAGTTACTAGTATAAAAGTATAACACAATACAGAAATCAATGCTATTTAAACATTTTATTTGAAGTATCACTGAACATATATTGGGTCAAAGAAACAAAAAAAAAGAACATCAAGTTCAACATATAAATCTATAAAGACAATATTTTAAAAGGAATGGCAATAAAACTGAACAGGTAAGCTGAAATAAAATCAGTAGCAGCAGTAGCTCACGCTAGTAAACTAGTTACTTATTTTAATTATTATGGTAGTCAATATTAACACGAAATAATGCTGAGAAACATTATTTCAATTAATATTGACCACCATAATAATTACTAGCACAAGTTAATGCTGCTACTAATTTTATTCTGTTTGATTGCCATTCTTTTTACTTGGCTCTGGTAGATCAGGGGAGACGTGTTGGTCATGTATTATGATGTGGGATGTGGTGCGCTGCTGGATCCAGCCTCACTGTCCCTGACCTGTTATAGGCAGAATCTGTTCATTTGAAGCATTTCACAGCATTTACCTCTAAAGGTTTTTTCTTATTTTCGCGTAACCTTTTCTTCTTCCTCCTTTTCATTCATGGAAATTATTATTAATTTGCTCAGAAAATTCGCTGCATCGAGAAAGGATCAATATCTAAAAATTGCCCACGTGTGTGGACAAAGAATACAAAAGTGTATAATCTTTAATAAAGTTAATCTAATACAATGTTGTTTTCAATGCTGAAGCAAACATGATTTAGTTTTAGTCTATTCATTGAATACAACGCGACAGCGCGCTCCGAGGTGAAGCGCACCCACAGTTACTGTAATCCCCCATCTCACCTTTACAACAGGTGTGAAGTCACCAAACCGGTTTCGCTGCTGGGGGAATTCACAGGATTGGGGGTTTTAAAACAAATTAACAAGACCGAGCAGACTTCAGACAGGGGGTTTGGTTGGTTAGAAGTGGCGCTGACGGGGGGGCGGGAGGGAGTCTCGCCCGCGGAGCAATTCAGTGTAGAACCACCACTGCCTATTTTCCACCACATCACGTACTTCCCTGATCTCGGACTAAACTCCGCGCTTTGCTTTTATAATGTGGAGCAAGCCCGGGTTCATATTAACGTAGCATTCATCATTCAAAGTTCTTCATATCAGTGTATAGTAAGTGTGATTTGAAAAGTGCTATAACTCCACCTGCTACAGTTTCAGCCCAGTGGAACAATCTGACTACATGTGAAGTGCCATGAAAAAGTATTTGCCCCTTCCTATTTTTTTTCTTTGCATATTTGTCACACTTGTATAGGTGGAATTTCACCTAAACACTTTAGGTGAGAACGTATAGGTTAATATGTATAGGTGAGAACAGCTGATTCACACTTGGGGAGAGTGAATAATTTGCATTTGAATGTTGTCTGGCATTGTAAGCACACGCAGTGACACTAAAAGAACAATAGGATTAATAGGAATAGAAGGCACTAAAGAGGAGGATTTTAATTTAGACTATAAAAAAATTAACCTGCGTCTATTTTTAGGCGTGCCAGCTGCCACTTTTTAGTCTTATAATGCCCACATGACATGCTGGTACAGAGCTGGACATAGCTCATCCATGCCAATGATCCCGGGTTTTCACCCTGCGCTATAAAATACGAGTACGACGGCCATCCGCGGACAGCAGCTCCTGCCTCCGTCCGCTCGCGCTGGCTCTTCTTTGAAGTCCCCGGGGCGCGTTCCATTTGTCCCGTTTGCATGCCGTACTTCCGCGTTGTGTGCGCGCGTCTCACTCACACCGCGTAGTAAAATCCACTGTAAACCAACAAACCCCGAGTATTTTATAGCGCGGATTGGAAGCCCGGGAATATTAGCAAGGAGAGCTCTTCTTTACCATTCGTGTCTAATTCCGCAGTCCCGCTTCTTCGCATATCTGAAGGAGAGGCCGCCTAACTAGCGAGCGAGAAGCGATATTGATTTGGGCGCACGCCATGACAGGCTGAAAAAAAACTATTGTCTTCAAAAATGTAACAGATGAGGACTCTGATTAATGTGCAAAAACTATAAATAAAACTATATAAGACTACATGCCTTTATAAGACTCAACTTTTATTTAAGCGCACTCACAATAAAGAAAAAACGTGATTTTATAAATGTTTGAAAGCAAATAAGCTGCGCTGTTCTGTATTGTTTTTGGTGAACTTGAGCGCGTCAGAAAATGAACGCAAACGTTTTTTTAAATGGTCAGAGTCAGTCTGCTTGCTGTTTTCCCGACGCGTTCATAATAATTAGTCTACTTCTGCTGGTGCGCTCTGGAAAACTCCATGCATGCGGCTGAGCGCTGATTAAAACTATGTAGTAAATTAAAGAGGAGAATCACGATGCCGAATCGAAGTCCTGAGCCCAAACCTCATTTAAATTAAATTAACAAATACTATAAGTAAAAAAAAACAATAGCCCACGTTTAGAAACCATTTATAAATTCTTTCCGACATGAGTTGGCCCGGTGTTATGCACAGAGTGCCGGGAGATTTCCTGAAGCTCCGAAATCACTGGGGCATTTTTTCTAAATAGATGCTATCGTTAATAACTGATGGAGGTTTTGGGCTGTATACACATGCATTTTTGAGGGGTTTAAAACGAATTAGTCCGAGCAGACCTACATGAAAGGTGAGAAGTGAGTAACTGCGCGCGCTGTCGCGGTGTATATACTGTACAACACACGTTTATCAACCTTTTGATAAAAACGCTGCCTTTTGTAAAGTGAAAGTAATTAACAAAGGACAAACTGCTTTATTTTAGTCATGAATTCACAATCACATCACATTCCAGCTATTATTTCCAGCCGTGGTTAAATAATGTATGAAATAATTATTAAATGCTGGACACAAACAGCAAATATGATGATTTTTTATAAAAAGGCCGAAGAAGTTTGTGGTCATAAAATAATATTTACTTAATAATATTGTAGCGTTTTTACGCCCGGAAAGGATGGTGGAGAGACAAGTGAGCTTATTTGCTGCCCAATGCAATGGCTGGGAGTACTTTATTAGCACACAGCAGGTATGGCATGAGCAACACCTTCACTCAGGAGCCTACATCCAATTCAGCACTAGCTTGAACTGGAGCCCATTTCACACGTCACCACCCCCCTCACACACAACAGGGCCGAAGCCACCAACCCAAACACCTTTCCCCAATATGGTGAACACACCGACATTCCCGCAAGGCATGCTGGTCGTCAGCCGCCGCCCCGCCCACGCCACACTGCCCCCACCCGAGCTGTGACCGTCCCTGGTCACCATGACGAACTTTGCCTTGGAGGCGTGGAGGCGGTCGGCGCTGGAAACGCCGGCGTCCTTCGGCAGGTGAGGGATGAACGCGAATGTAGTCCTGAGGCGGTCCGGCCTCCACATAGTTCGATGTTTCCCCGGCGTGTGGCTGGTAAGGCGCAAGACGGTCCCGGTGGAGCAAAACTCGTGCCTGCCCTGCCAACCGCACCCGGTAGATGACATCGGAGAGCCGAGCTGGCTGTGAGAGTCCACGCCCATTCGCCCCATAGGTGCCCCCACCCAAAAGTCTTGCAGCGGTGCCCTGCGAGGCCCTTCTGCCTGGCGATGAGCGGTTCACAGTTCCACAACCCGTGGGAAACAGTGGAGCCGGTGTCCACGAGCGCCCGCAGTAAGACGCCGTCCAGCCCACAGTCGATGTAAAGCCCCGCGGGGCTCCCCAATCGTCCACCCGGCGCTAGTTTAGCGGCTGCTGGTGAACGCTGTCCCTCAGGCCTGAGAACGTTACAGCGGTAGTCCGGCTGTCCCTCAGGCCTGAGAACGTTGCAGCGGTAGTCCGGCGGTCCCTGGCCTCGGCGTCGTCGCGGAATCTCAGAAGCGGTGTCGAGGCCTAGCCGCGACGGGTAGCCCTGTCCCCGGCTAGGTTCACCTACCAAGCGCCACTGATCTGCGGGCGGTCGCTCGGCTCTTTCGCCGTGATGTGCCGCCATTATAGGCTCAGCGCGCTCGGCCTCGCGCAGCGCCTCCTTACGGTCACCCGCGCCGTCGCCTCGCCGCGAAACGTCGGAGAGCTGCTCGTTGCCTAGCCGCGACGGGTAGCCCTGTCCCCGGCTAGGTTCACGAACCGAGCGCCACTGAGCCGCGGGCGGTCGCTCGGCTCTTCCGCCGCGATGTGCCGCCGATATGGGCTCAGCGCGCTCGGCCTCGCGCAGCGGCAGGTTGCTTTGCCGGCTAACAGCGCACGGAGCTGTATCTTGCTCCGGCGCCTGCGCAGCGCCAGCCTCCGCCCCGATATCCAGCGCCGGGATTTTCCGCTTCCCGCTCCGCATTGGTTGACGTGGTGTGCTCGCGCTAGCTCCGCCAGGAAAGCGCTTCTTTTGCGCGAGTAGTCGCTCCGCTACTCTGCGGCCCGCTTGGATTTTTGGCAGGTCCTCCTTTGTGCGCTCGAACCCGTTATTCTCCATCCCACTTCTGACACCAATGTAGCGTTTTTACGCCCGGAAAGGATGGTGGAGAGACAAGTGAGCTTATTTGCTGCCCAATGCAATGGCTGGGAGTACTTTATTAGCACACAGCAGGTATGGCATGAGCAGCACCTTCACTCAGGAGCCTACATCCAATTCAGCACTAGCTTGAATTGGAGCCCATTTCACACGTCACCACTCCCCTCACACACAACAGGGCCGAAGCCACCAACCCAAACACCTTTCCCCAATATGGTGAACACACCGACATTCCCGCAAGGCATGCTGGTCGTCAGCCGCCGCCCCGCCCACGCCACAATATAATATATATAGTTCATTCATGTCTTCTGATGATGTCGACACATTTTTTACGTTTTAAATAAGATATGTTGGCATATTTACGAATCAGGACATTCGCATAGTTAAGACTACCAGATAGCCTACTATCAGGAAATTAAATTAATTTCAACACCATGTAAACCGAGACATTGCCATGTCTTTTACTGTTTTGTCCCTGTTAAAACATTACAAAAAATATATAAGAAACTTATTAAGAATTTTAAAGCACGAATTTGGGCATCTCATTTCATCATTATGAAAAAAATATGAAGCACATATACACACATTTATCATGAAAGATCTGTTGTAAAGCAAAATAAAATTTATGTTTGCTTCAGCATTGGGAACAATATTGTTTTAGACTAAGTAATTATACACAATTCTTCGTTGTACAGTACTTGGTCCGGCGTTTAAATAAAGTCCTTCCATGCGCCATCTGGCGGATATTCAGTGAAGCACAACACATTTATTTAAATTGCCGAATGTTGCTTACGGCAAGTCGCGTCGCGGCGCGCGCTAAATTGAGGCATCCCGCGGGAAAACACGCGCAGTCTTAATGGCCACATCTGTACATCTGGGATGACATGAGGCTCAGTAAAGATATGCAGTAGCAGTAAGAAATGAAGTCTCATTCACAGATGATTTAATCTGTAGTGCTTCAGTTAAAGCATTCTACTGTCTGAGTGATATGAACAATACTTACACGGCCAAATAAACGGTGCTGGGTTCCAAAATTTCCCCAAAGTCACAGTTTCGTTGGTTATTTTCCTCTGTTCGATTTCTTCCTTCTTTGCTGATGAAATGCTGACAGAAACATCCTTTTACAAGAGAAATTGCCGCGACGCACGAGCCCTTTCTCTAATGGCTGTAACCCCGCGCGGTGCAATACTTTTCATCCATTTAAAATCCTTTTTCTTCTTCTTCGCCGTTTATGCGAGTCTTGCTCTTGCTTTAGCCACCTATTATCCTGGTGTACAATGACAACGAAATTTAAAAAATAACATCGCTTTTTTCTATGTTATATGACGCCACTACTCTTAATAATATTTAAAACGCTTTTTATCATTTTAACTTTGCTTGTTCTGGTTTTAAATGATCTACTGTAAATCTTGAACATTGATAGCGCATGCATGATGAATTCCCCCTTTAAAAATACTCATTATTAAACAATCTTTTTTAAAAAGCACATTCTTATCACTCTCATTTCTTATTTTATATTATTCATCTACTGACTTTTATTTATTATTTTAGCTTTTGTGTTTGGATTAGCCCATGTAGGTTCTTAAAGGTTGGGATCTTTCAACTATAAGCTAAAAAGATAGAATGCAAACTGACGTAATACACCAAAGGTTTTCTGAACAAAATGGCACTCAAACAGATCATATTACAGTAACTAGATATATTTAAATAATAAGACTTTGAAGGCAAATAGTAAGGATTACTACACATCAGTAAGGTGTAAATAAATAAGTTAAAATGATTGTTAGATTTTACAGTGTGGAATTAACAATGAAAATAATAAGTGTAGCCCACATCTTCACTAAATAGTAAACTATCTGGAGGATTTGTAGGCTAACACTGTGCAAATGCTCAAATTATTGCAGTCAGACTTAAAAACATTTAATAGTAGACCATGAGAGTTGTGCTTCATCCTTGTTAGGTTGGAGGTCACGTGTGTGTGTGTGTGTGTGAGAGAGAGAGAGAGAGAGAGAGAG